>NW_027414464.1:0-94303 GCF_964106895.1 Numenius arquata
TAGCACTGGCCTCCAATATGCCGAACGTCCTGGCCTGGCTCCCACACCCAAGGTGGCAGCCAGAAATAACTCTTGCTTTCTTTCAAGGTCTCTGGGAACTACTTGCATTGCCACCCAGACTTTGGGGCTGCGGGCTTTCCTGGCTATTATATCCTCCAAAGAACTTTTTTTCACTTTTCCCTAGCACCGGATCCCAATATGCCGAACGTCTCGAGCTGACTCCCACAGCCAAGTTGGCAGCCAGAACAACTCTTGCTTTCTTTCAAGGTCTCTGGGAACTACTTGCATTGCTACCCAGACTTTGGGGCTGCGGGCTTTCCTGGCCACTCCATCCTCAAAAGCACCTTTTTTTCATACTTCCCAGCACCGGACCCCAATATGCCGAACATCCGGAGCTGACTCCCACACCCAAGGTGGCAGCCAGAACAACTCTTGCTTTTTATGAACGCCTCTGGGAACTCCTTGCATTGCTACCCAGACTTTGGGGCTGCGGGCTTTCCTGGCCACTCTATCCTCAAAAGAACCTTTTTTTCACTTTTCCCTAGCATCGGCCCCCAATATGCCGAACGTCCCGAGCTGAGTCCCACAGCCAAGGTGGCAGCCAGAACAACTCTTGTTTTCTTTCAAGGACTCTGGGAACTACTTGCCTTGCCACCCAGACTTTGGGGCTGCGGGCTTCCTTGGCCACTCTATCCTCAAAAAGCACATTTTTTCACTTTATCCCAGCACCGGCCTCCAATATGCCGAACATCTGGAGCTGACTCCCACAGCAAAGGTGGCAGCCAGAACAACTCTTGCTTTTTATGAACGCCTCTGGGAACTACTTGCATTGCCACCCAGACTTTGGGGCTGCGGGCTTTCCTGGCCACTCTCTCCTCACAAGCACCTTTTTTCATATTTCCCAGCACCGGCCTCCAATATGCCGAACATCCGGAGCTGACTCCCACAGCCAAGGTGGCAGCCAGAACAACTCTTGCTTTTGATGAACGCCTCTGGGAACTCCTTGCATTGCCACCCAGACTTTGGGGCTGCGGGCTTTCCTGGCCACTCTATCCTCCAAAGAACCTTTTTTTCACTTTTCCCTAGCACTGGCCTCCAATATGCCGAACGTCCTGGCCTGGCTCCCACACCCAAGGTGGCAGCCAGAAATAACTCTTGCTTTCTTTCAAGGTCTCTGGGAACTACTTGCATTGCCACCCAGACTTTGGGGCTGCGGGCTTTCCTGGCCACTCTATCCTCAAAAGCACCTTTTTTCATATTTCCCAGAACTGGTCTCCAATATTACAAACATCCGGAGCTGACTCCCACAGCCAAGGTGGCAGCCAGAACAACTCTTGTTTTCTTGCAAGGACTCTGGGAACTACTTGCATTTCCACCCAGACTTTGGGGCTGCGGGCTTTCCTGGCCACTCTATCCTCAAAAAGCACCTTTTTTCATATTTCCCAGCACCGGCCTCCAATATGCCGAACATCTGGAGCTGACTCCCACAGCAAAGGTGGCAGCCAGAACAACTCTTGCTTTTTATGAACGCCTCTGGGAACTACTTGCATTGCCACCCAGACTTTGGGGCTGCGGGCTTTCCTGGCCACTCTATCCTCAAAAGAACCTTTTTTTCACTTTTCCCTAGCATCGGCCCCCAATATGCCGAACGTCCCGAGCTGAGTCCCACAGCCAAGGTGGCAGCCAGAACAACTCTTGTTTTCTTTCAAGGACTCTGGGAACTACTTGCATTGCAACCCAGACTTTGGGGCTGCGGGCTTCCTTGGCCACTCTATCCTCAAAAAGCACATTTTTTCACTTTATCCCAGCACCGGCCTCCAATATGCCGAACATCTGGAGCTGACTCCCACAGCCAAGGTGGCAGCCAGAAAAACTCTTGCTTTTGATGAACGCCTCTGGGAACTACTTTCATTGCCAGCCAGACTTTGGGGCTGCGGGCTTTCCTGGCCACTCTATCCTCCAAAGAACCTTTTTTTCACTTTTCCCTAGCACTGTCCTCCAATATGCCGAACGTCCTGGCCTGGCTCCCACACCCAAGGTGGCAGCCAGAAATAACTCTTGCTTTCTTTCAAGGTCTCTGGGAACTACTTGCATTGCAACCCAGACTTTGGGGCTGCGGGCTTTCCTGGCCACTCTATCCTCCAAAGAACCTTTTTTTCACTTTTCCCTAGCACCGGACCCCAATATGCCGAACATCTCGAGCTGACTCCCACAGCCAAGTTGGCAGCCAGAACAACTCTTGCTTTCTTTCAAGGTCTCTGGGAACTACTTGCATTGTCACCCAGACTTTGGGGCTGCGGGCTTTCCTGCCCACTCCATCCTCAAAGCACCTTTTTTTCATATTTCCCAGCACCGGCCTCCAATACGCCGAATTTCCTGGCCTGGCTCCCACAGCCAAGGTGGCAGCCAGAAATAACTCTTGTTTTCTTTCAAGGACTCTGGGAACTACTTGCCTTGCCAGCCAGACTTTGGGGCTGCGGGCTTCCTTGGCCACTCTATCCTCAAAAGCACCTTTTCTTCATATTTCCCAGCACCGGCCTCCAATACACCGAACGTCCGGAGCTGACTCCCACAGCCAAGGTGGCAGCCAGAACAACTCTTGCTTTTGATGAACGCCTCTGGGAACTCCTTGCATTGCCACCCAAACCTTGGGGCTGCGGGCTTTCCTGGCCACTCTATCTTCAAAAGCACCTTTTTTTCCTATTTCCCAGCACCAGCCTCCAATACGCCGAACGTCGGGAGCTGACTCCCACACCCAAGTTGGCAGCCAGAACAACTCTTGCTTTCTTTCAACGTCTCTGGGAACTATTTGCATTGCCACCCAGACTTTGGGGCTGCGGGCTTTCCTGGCCACTCTCTCCTCACAAGCACCTTTTTTCATATTTCCCAGCACCGGCCTCCAATATGCCGAACATCCGGAGCTGACTCCCACAGCCAAGGTGGCAGCCAGAACAACTCTTGCTTTTTATGAACGCCTCTGGGAACTACTTGCATTGCCACCCAGACTTTGGGGCTGCGGGCTTTCCTGGCCACTCTATCCTCCAAAGAACCTTTTTTTCACTTTTCCCTAGCACCGGACCCCAATATGCCGAACGTCCTGGCCTGGCTCCCACACCCAAGGTGGCAGCCAAAGCAACTCTTGCTTTCTTTCAAGCTCACTGGGAACTACTTGCTTTGCCACCCAGACTTTTGGGCTGTGGGTTTTCCTGGCCACTCTATCCTCAAAAGCACCTTTTTTCATATTTCCCAGCACTGGCCTCCAATATTCCAAACATCCGGAGCTGACTCCCACAGCAAAGGTGGCAGCCAGAACAACTCTTGCTTTTGATGAACGCCTCTGGGAACTACTTGCATTGCCACCCAGACTTTGGGGCTGCGGGCTTTCCTGGCCACTCTATCCTCAAAAGAAACTTTTTTTCACTTTTCCCTAGCATCGGCCCCCAATATGCCGAACGTCCCGAGCTGAGTCCCACAGCCAAGGTGGCAGCCAGAACAACTCTTGTTTTTTTTCAAGGACCCTCGGAACTACTTGCCTTGCCAGCCAGACTTTGGGGCTGCGGGCTTCCTTGGCCACTCTATCCTCAAAAGCACCTTTTTTCACTTTATCCCAGCACCGGCCTCCAATACACCGAACGTCCGGAGCTGACTCCCACACCCAAGGTGGCAGCCAGAACAACTCTTCCTTTTTATGAACGCCTCTGGGAACTACTTGCATTGCCACCCAGACTTTGGGGCTGCGGGCTTTCCTGGCCACTCTCTCCTCACAAGCACCTTTTTTCATATTTCCCAGCACCGGCCTCCAATATGCCGAACATCCGGAGCTGACTCCCACAGCCAAGGTGGCAGCCAGAACAACTCTTGCTTTTTATGAACACCTCTGGGAACTACTTGCATTGCCACCCAGACTTTGGGGCTGCGGGCTTTCCTGGCCACTCTATCCTCCAAAGAACCTTTTTTTCACTTTTCCCTAGCACCGGCCCCCAATATGCCGAACGTCCTGGCCTGGCTCCCACACCCAAGGTGGCAGCCAAAGCAACTCTTGCTTTCTTTCAAGCTCTCTGGGAACTACTTGCATTGCCACCCAGACTTTGGGGCTGCGGGCTTTCCTGGCCACTCTATCCTCAAAAGTACCTTTTTTTCACTTTTCCCTAGCACTGGCCTCCAATATGCCGAACGTCCTGGCCTGGCTCCCACACCCAAGGTGGCAGCCAGAAATAACTCTTGCTTTCTTTCAAGGCCTCTGGGAACTACTTGCATTGCCACCCAGACTTTGGGGCTGCGGGCTTTCCTGGCCACTCTATCCTCCAAAGAACCTTTTTTTCACTTTTCCCTAGCACCGGATCCCAATATGCCGAATATCTCGAGCTGACTCCCACAGCCAAGTTGGCAGCCAGAACAACTCTTGCTTTCTTTCAAGGTCTCTGGGAACTACTTGCATTGTCACCCAGACTTTGGGGCTGCGGGCTTTCCTGGCCACTCTATCCTCAAAAGCACCTTTTTTCATATTTCCCAGAACTGGTCTCCAATATTACAAACATCCGGAGCTGACTCCCACAGCCAAGGTGGCAGCCAGAACAACTCTTGTTTTCTTGCAAGGACTCTGGGAACTACTTGCATTTCCACCCAGACTTTGGGGCTGCGGGCTTTCCTGGCCACTCTATCCTCAAAAAGCACCTTTTTTCATATTTCCCAGCACCGGCCTCCAATATGCCGAACATCTGGAGCTGACTCCCACAGCAAAGGTGGCAGCCAGAACAACTCTTGCTTTTTATGAACGCCTCTGGGAACTACTTGCATTGCCACCCAGACTTTGGGGCTGCGGGCTTTCCTGGCCACTCTCTCCTCACAAGCACCTTTTTTCATATTTCCCAGCACCGGCCTCCAATATGCCGAACATCCGGAGCTGACTCCCACAGCCAAGGTGGCAGCCAGAACAACTCTTGCTTTTTATGAACGCCTCTGGGAACTACTTTCATTGCCAGCCAGACTTTGGGGCTGCGGGCTTTCCTGGCCACTCTATCCTCCAAAGAACCTTTTTTTCACTTTTCCCTAGCACTGGCATCCAATATGCCGAACGTCCTGGCCTGGCTCCCACACCCAAGGTGGCAGCCAGAAATAACTCTTGCTTTCTTTCAAGGTCTCTGGGAACTACTTGCATTGCCACCCAGACTTTGGGGCTGCGGGCTTTCCTGGCCACTCTATCCTCCAAAGAACCTTTTTTTCACTTTTCCCTAGCACCGGACCCCAATATGCCGAACATCTCGAGCTGACTCCCACAGCCAAGTTGGCAGCCAGAACAACTCTTGCTTTCTTTCAAGGTCTCTGGGAACTACTTGCATTGTCACCCAGACTTTGGGGCTGCGGGCTTTCCTGGCCACTCTATCCTCAAAAGCACCTTTTTTCATATTTCCCAGAACTGGTCTCCAATATTACAAACATCCGGAGCTGACTCCCACAGCCAAGGTGGCAGCCAGAACAACTCTTGTTTTCTTGCAAGGACTCTGGGAACTACTTGCATTGCCACCCAGACTTTGGGGCTGCGGGCTTTCCTGGCCACTCTATCCTCAAAAGAACCTTTTTTTCACTTTTCCCTAGCATCGGCCTCCAATACACCGAACGTCCGGAGCTGACTCCCACAGCCAAGGTGGCAGCCAGAACAACTCTTGCTTTTGATGAACGCCTCTGGGAACTCCTTGCATTGCCACCCAAACCTTGGGGCTGCGGGCTTTCCTGGCCACTCTATCTTCAAAAGCACCTTTTTTTCATATTTCCCAGCACCAGCCTCCAATACGCCGAACGTCCGGAGCTGACTCCCACACCCAAGTTGGCAGCCAGAACAACTCTTGCTTTCTTTCAACGTCTCTGGGAACTATTTGCATTGCCACCCAGACTTTGGGGCTGCGGGCTTTCCTGGCCACTCTCTCCTCACAAGCACCTTTTTTCATATTTCCCAGCACCGGCCTCCAATATGCCGAACATCCGGAGCTGACTCCCACAGCCAAGGTGGCAGCCAGAACAACTCTTGCTTTTTATGAACGCCTCTGGGAACTACTTGCATTGCCACCCAGACTTTGGGGCTGCGGGCTTTCCTGGCCACTCTATCCTCCAAAGAACCTTTTTTTCACTTTTCCCTAGCACCGGACCCCAATATGCCGAACGTCCTGGCCTGGCTCCCACACCCAAGGTGGCAGCCAAAGCAACTCTTGCTTTCTTTCAAGCTCACTGGGAACTACTTGCATTGCCACCCAGACTTTTGGGCTGTGGGTTTTCCTGGCCACTCTATCCTCAAAAGCACCTTTTTTCATATTTCCCAGCACTGGCCTCCAATATTCCAAACATCCGGAGCTGACTCCCACAGCAAAGGTGGCAGCCAGAACAACTCTTGTTTTCTTGCAAGGACTCTGGGAACTACTTGCATTGCCACCCAGACTTTGGGGCTGCGGGCTTTCCTGGCCACTCTCTCCTCAAAAGCACCTTTTTTCATATTTCCCAGCACCGGCCTCCAATATGCCGAACATCCGGAGCTGACTCCCACAGCCAAGGTGGCAGCCAGAACAACTCTTGCTTTTGATGAACGCCTCTGGGAACTACTTGCATTGCCACCCAGACTTTGGGGCTGCGGGCTTTCCTGGCCACTCTATCCTCAAAAGAAACTTTTTTTCACTTTTCCCTAGCATCGGCCCCCAATATGCCGAACGTCCCGAGCTGAGTCCCACAGCCAAGGTGGCAGCCAGAACAACTCTTGTTTTTTTTCAAGGACCCTCGGAACTACTTGCCTTGCCAGCCAGACTTTGGGGCTGCGGGCTTCCTTGGCCACTCTATCCTCAAAAGCACCTTTTTTCACTTTATCCCAGCACCGGCCTCCAATACACCGAACGTCCGGAGCTGACTCCCACACCCAAGGTGGCAGCCAGAACAACTCTTCCTTTTTATGAACGCCTCTGGGAACTACTTGCATTGCCACCCAGACTTTGGGGCTGCGGGCTTTCCTGGCCACTCTCTCCTCAAAAGTACCTTTTTTTCACTTTTCCCTAGCACTGGCCTCCAATATGCCGAACGTCCTGGCCTGGCTCCCACAGCCAAGGTGGCAGCCAGAAATAACTCTTGCTTTCTTTCAAGGTCTCTGGGAACTACTTGCATTGCCACCCAGACTTTGGGGCTGCGGGCTTTCCTGGCCACTCTATCCTCCAAAGAACCTTTTTTTCACTTTTCCCTAGCACTGGCCTCCAATATGCCGAACGTCCTGGCCTGGCTCCCACACCCAAGGTGGCAGCCAGAAATAACTCTTGCTTTCTTTCAAGGCCTCTGGGAACTACTTGCATTGCCACCCAGACTTTGGGGCTGCGGGCTTTCCTGGCCACTCTATCCTCCAAAGAACCTTTTTTTCACTTTTCCCTAGCACCGGACCCCAATATGCCGAACATCTCGAGCTGACTCCCACACCAAAGGTGGCAGCCAGAACAACTCTTGCTTTCTTTCAAGGTCTCTGGGAACTACTTGCATTGTCACCCAGACTTTGGGGCTGCGGGCTTTCCTGGCCACTCCATCCTCAAAAGCACCTTTTTTCATATTTCCCAGAACTGGTCTCCAATATTAGAAACATCCGGAGCTGACTCCCACAGCCAAGGTGGCAGCCAGAACAACTCTTGTTTTCTTGCAAGGACTCTGGGAACTACTTGCATTTCCACCCAGACTTTGGGGCTGCGGGCTTTCCTGGCCACTCTCTCCTCACAAGCACCTTTTTTCATATTTCCCAGCACCGGCCTCCAATATGCCGAACATCCGGAGCTGACTCCCACAGCCAAGGTGGCAGCCAGAACAACTCTTGCTTTTTATGAACGCCTCTGGGAACTACTTGCATTGCCACCCAGACTTTGGGGCTGCGGGCTTTCCTGGCCACTCTATCCTCCAAAGAACCTTTTTTTCACTTTTCCCTAGCACCGGCCCCCAATATGCCGAACGTCCTGGCCTGGCTCCCACACCCAAGGTGGCAGCCAAAGCAACTCTTGCTTTCTTTCAAGCTCTCTGGGAACTACTTGCATTGCCACCCAGACTTTGGGGCTGCGGGCTTTCCTGGCCACTCTATCCTCAAAAGTACCTTTTTTTCACTTTTCCCTAGCACTGGCCTCCAATATGCCGAACGTCCTGGCCTGGCTCCCACAGCCAAGGTGGCAGCCAGAAATAACTCTTGCTTTCTTTCAAGGTCTCTGGGAACTACTTGCATTGCCACCCAGACTTTGGGGCTGCGGGCTTTCCTGGCCACTCTATCCTCCAAAGAACCTTTTTTTCACTTTTCCCTAGCACTGGCCTCCAATATGCCGAACGTCCTGGCCTGGCTCCCACACCCAAGGTGGCAGCCAGAAATAACTCTTGCTTTCTTTCAAGGCCTCTGGGAACTACTTGCATTGCCAGCCAGACTTTGGGGCTGCGGGCTTTCCTGGCCACTCTATCCTCCAAAGAACCTTTTTTTCACTTTTCCCTAGCACCGGACCCCAATATGCCGAACATCTCGAGCTGACTCCCACACCAAAGGTGGCAGCCAGAACAACTCTTGCTTTCTTTCAAGGTCTCTGGGAACTACTTGCATTGTCACCCAGACTTTGGGGCTGCGGGCTTTCCTGGCCACTCTATCCTCAAAAGCACCTTTTTTCATATTTCCCAGCACCGGCCTCCAATACACCGAACGTCCGGAGCTGACTCCCACACCAAAGGTGGCAGCCAGAACAACTCTTGCTTTCTTTCAAGGTCTCTGGGAACTCCTTGCATTGCCACCCAAACCTTGGGGCTGCGGGCTTTCCTGGCCACTCTATCTTCAAAAGCACCTTTTTTTCATATTTCCCAGCACCAGCCTCCAATACGCCGAACGTCCGGAGCTGACTCCCACACCCAAGTTGGCAGCCAGAACAACTCTTGCTTTCTTTCAACGTCTCTGGGAACTATTTGCATTGCCACCCAGACTTTGGGGCTGCGGGCTTTCCTGGCCACTCTCTCCTCACAAGCACCTTTTTTCATATTTCCCAGCACCGGCCTCCAATATGCCGAACATCCGGAGCTGACTCCCACAGCCAAGGTGGCAGCCAGAACAACTCTTGCTTTTTATGAACGCCTCTGGGAACTACTTGCATTGCCACCCAGACTTTGGGGCTGCGGGCTTTCCTGGCCACTCTATCCTCAAAAGAAACTTTTTTTCACTTTTCCCTAGCATCGGCCCCCAATATGCCGAACGTCCCGAGCTGAGTCCCACAGCCAAGGTGGCAGCCAGAACAACTCTTGTTTTCTTTCAAGGTCTCTGGGAACTACTTGCCTTGCCAGCCAGACTTTGGGGCTGCGGGCTTCCTTGGCCACTCTATCCTCAAAAGCACCTTTTTTCACTTTATCCCAGCACCGGCCTCCAATACACCGAACGTCCGGAGCTGACTCCCACACCCAAGGTGGCAGCCAGAACAACTCTTGCTTTTTATGAACGCCTCTGGGAACTACTTGCATTGCCACCCAGACTTTGGGGCTGCGGGCTTTCCTGGCCACTCTATCCTCCAAAGAACCTTTTTTTCACTTTTCCCTAGCACTGGCCTCCAATATGCCGAACGTCCTGGCCTGGCTCCCACACCCAAGGTGGCAGCCAGAAATAACTCTTGCTTTCTTTCAAGGTCTCTGGGAACTACTTGCATTGCCACCCAGACTTTGGGGCTGCGGGCTTTCCTGGCTATTATATCCTCCAAAGAACTTTTTTTCACTTTTCCCTAGCACCGGATCCCAATATGCCGAACGTCTCGAGCTGACTCCCACAGCCAAGTTGGCAGCCAGAACAACTCTTGCTTTCTTTCAAGGTCTCTGGGAACTACTTGCATTGCTACCCAGACTTTGGGGCTGCGGGCTTTCCTGGCCACTCTATCCTCAAAAGCACCTTTTTTTCATACTTCCCAGCACCGGACCCCAATATGCCGAACATCCGGAGCTGACTCCCACACCCAAGGTGGCAGCCAGAACAACTCTTGCTTTTTATGAACGCCTCTGGGAACTCCTTGCATTGCTACCCAGACTTTGGGGCTGCGGGCTTTCCTGGCCACTCTATCCTCCAAAGAACCTTTTTTTCACTTTTCCCTAGCACCGGCCCCCAATATGCCGAACGTCCTGGCCTGGCTCCCACACCCAAGGTGGCAGCCAAAGCAACTCTTGCTTTCTTTCAAGCTCTCTGGGAACTACTTGCATTGCCACCCAGACTTTGGGGCTGCGGGCTTTCCTGGCCACTCTATCCTCAAAAGTACCTTTTTTTCACTTTTCCCTAGCACTGGCCTCCAATATGCCGAACGTCCTGGCCTGGCTCCCACAGCCAAGGTGGCAGCCAGAAATAACTCTTGCTTTCTTTCAAGGCCTCTGGGAACTACTTGCATTGCCACCCAGACTTTGGGGCTGCGGGCTTTCCTGGCCACTCTATCCTCCAAAGAACCTTTTTTTCACTTTTCCCTAGCACCGGACCCCAATATGCCGAACATCTCGAGCTGACTCCCACACCAAAGGTGGCAGCCAGAACAACTCTTGCTTTCTTTCAAGGTCTCTGGGAACTACTTGCATTGTCACCCAGACTTTGGGGCTGCGGGCTTTCCTGGCCACTCCATCCTCAAAAGCACCTTTTTTCATATTTCCCAGAACTGGTCTCCAATATTACAAACATCCGGAGCTGACTCCCACAGCCAAGGTGGCAGCCAGAACAACTCTTGTTTTCTTGCAAGGACTCTGGGAACTACTTGCATTTCCACCCAGACTTTGGGGCTGCGGGCTTTCCTGGCCACTCTATCCTCAAAAAGCACCTTTTTTCATATTTCCCAGCACCGGCCTCCAATATGCCGAACATCTGGAGCTGACTCCCACAGCAAAGGTGGCAGCCAGAACAACTCTTGCTTTTTATGAACGCCTCTGGGAACTACTTGCATTGCCACCCAGACTTTGGGGCTGCGGGCTTTCCTGGCCACTCTATCCTCAAAAGAACCATTTTTTCACTTTTCCCTAGCACCGGCCCCCAATATGCCGAACGTCCTGGCCTGGCTCCCACAGCCAAGGTGGCAGCCAGAACAACTCTTGCTTTTTATGAACGCCTCTGGGAACTACTTGCATTGCCACCCAGACTTTGGGGCTGCGGGCTTTCCTGGCCTCTCTATCTTCAAAAGCACCTTTTTTTCCTATTTCCCAGCATAGGCCTCCAATATGCCGAATTTCCTGGCCTGGCTCCCACACCCAAGGTGGCAGCCAGAAATAACTCTTGCTTTCTTTCAAGGTCTCTGGGAACTACTTGCATTGCCACCCAGACTTTGGGGCTGCGGGCTTTCCTGGCCACTCTATCCTCCAAAGAACCTTTTTTTCACTTTTCCCTAGCACTGGCCTCCAATATGCCGAACGTCCTGGCCTGGCTCCCACACCCAAGGTGGCAGCCAGAAATAACTCTTGCTTTCTTTCAAGGTCTCTGGGAACTACTTGCATTGCCACCCAGACTTTGGGGCTGCGGGCTTTCCTGGCTATTATATCCTCCAAAGAACTTTTTTTCACTTTTCCCTAGCACCGGATCCCAATATGCCGAACGTCTCGAGCTGACTCCCACAGCCAAGTTGGCAGCCAGAACAACTCTTGCTTTCTTTCAAGGTCTCTGGGAACTACTTGCATTGCTACCCAGACTTTGGGGCTGCGGGCTTTCCTGGCCACTCCATCCTCAAAAGCACCTTTTTTTCATACTTCCCAGCACCGGACCCCAATATGCCGAACATCCGGAGCTGACTCCCACACCCAAGGTGGCAGCCAGAACAACTCTTGCTTTTTATGAACGCCTCTGGGAACTCCTTGCATTGCTACCCAGACTTTGGGGCTGCGGGCTTTCCTGGCCACTCTATCCTCAAAAGAACCTTTTTTTCACTTTTCCCTAGCATCGGCCCCCAATATGCCGAACGTCCCGAGCTGAGTCCCACAGCCAAGGTGGCAGCCAGAACAACTCTTGTTTTCTTTCAAGGACTCTGGGAACTACTTGCCTTGCCACCCAGACTTTGGGGCTGCGGGCTTCCTTGGCCACTCTATCCTCAAAAAGCACATTTTTTCACTTTATCCCAGCACCGGCCTCCAATATGCCGAACATCTGGAGCTGACTCCCACAGCAAAGGTGGCAGCCAGAACAACTCTTGCTTTTTATGAACGCCTCTGGGAACTACTTGCATTGCCACCCAGACTTTGGGGCTGCGGGCTTTCCTGGCCACTCTCTCCTCACAAGCACCTTTTTTCATATTTCCCAGCACCGGCCTCCAATATGCCGAACATCCGGAGCTGACTCCCACAGCCAAGGTGGCAGCCAGAACAACTCTTGCTTTTGATGAACGCCTCTGGGAACTCCTTGCATTGCCACCCAGACTTTGGGGCTGCGGGCTTTCCTGGCCACTCTATCCTCCAAAGAACCTTTTTTTCACTTTTCCCTAGCACTGGCCTCCAATATGCCGAACGTCCTGGCCTGGCTCCCACACCCAAGGTGGCAGCCAGAAATAACTCTTGCTTTCTTTCAAGGTCTCTGGGAACTACTTGCATTGCCACCCAGACTTTGGGGCTGCGGGCTTTCCTGGCCACTCTATCCTCAAAAGCACCTTTTTTCATATTTCCCAGAACTGGTCTCCAATATTACAAACATCCGGAGCTGACTCCCACAGCCAAGGTGGCAGCCAGAACAACTCTTGTTTTCTTGCAAGGACTCTGGGAACTACTTGCATTTCCACCCAGACTTTGGGGCTGCGGGCTTTCCTGGCCACTCTATCCTCAAAAAGCACCTTTTTTCATATTTCCCAGCACCGGCCTCCAATATGCCGAACATCTGGAGCTGACTCCCACAGCAAAGGTGGCAGCCAGAACAACTCTTGCTTTTTATGAACGCCTCTGGGAACTACTTGCATTGCCACCCAGACTTTGGGGCTGCGGGCTTTCCTGGCCACTCTATCCTCAAAAGAACCTTTTTTTCACTTTTCCCTAGCATCGGCCCCCAATATGCCGAACGTCCCGAGCTGAGTCCCACAGCCAAGGTGGCAGCCAGAACAACTCTTGTTTTCTTTCAAGGACTCTGGGAACTACTTGCATTGCAACCCAGACTTTGGGGCTGCGGGCTTCCTTGGCCACTCTATCCTCAAAAAGCACATTTTTTCACTTTATCCCAGCACCGGCCTCCAATATGCCGAACATCTGGAGCTGACTCCCACAGCCAAGGTGGCAGCCAGAAAAACTCTTGCTTTTGATGAACGCCTCTGGGAACTACTTTCATTGCCAGCCAGACTTTGGGGCTGCGGGCTTTCCTGGCCACTCTATCCTCCAAAGAACCTTTTTTTCACTTTTCCCTAGCACTGTCCTCCAATATGCCGAACGTCCTGGCCTGGCTCCCACACCCAAGGTGGCAGCCAGAAATAACTCTTGCTTTCTTTCAAGGTCTCTGGGAACTACTTGCATTGCCACCCAGACTTTGGGGCTGCGGGCTTTCCTGGCCACTCTATCCTCCAAAGAACCTTTTTTTCACTTTTCCCTAGCACCGGACCCCAATATGCCGAACATCTCGAGCTGACTCCCACAGCCAAGTTGGCAGCCAGAACAACTCTTGCTTTCTTTCAAGGTCTCTGGGAACTACTTGCATTGTCACCCAGACTTTGGGGCTGCGGGCTTTCCTGCCCACTCCATCCTCAAAAGCACCTTTTTTTCATATTTCCCAGCACCGGCCTCCAATACGCCGAATTTCCTGGCCTGGCTCCCACAGCCAAGGTGGCAGCCAGAAATAACTCTTGTTTTCTTTCAAGGACTCTGGGAACTACTTGCCTTGCCAGCCAGACTTTGGGGCTGCGGGCTTCCTTGGCCACTCTATCCTCAAAAGCACCTTTTCTTCATATTTCCCAGCACCGGCCTCCAATACACCGAACGTCCGGAGCTGACTCCCACAGCCAAGGTGGCAGCCAGAACAACTCTTGCTTTTGATGAACGCCTCTGGGAACTCCTTGCATTGCCACCCAAACCTTGGGGCTGCGGGCTTTCCTGGCCACTCTATCTTCAAAAGCACCTTTTTTTCATATTTCCCAGCACCAGCCTCCAATACGCCGAACGTCGGGAGCTGACTCCCACACCCAAGTTGGCAGCCAGAACAACTCTTGCTTTCTTTCAACGTCTCTGGGAACTATTTGCATTGCCACCCAGACTTTGGGGCTGCGGGCTTTCCTGGCCACTCTATCCTCCAAAGAACCTTTTTTTCACTTTTCCCTAGCACCGGACCCCAATATGCCGAACGTCCTGGCCTGGCTCCCACACCCAAGGTGGCAGCCAAAGCAACTCTTGCTTTCTTTCAAGCTCACTGGGAACTACTTGCTTTGCCACCCAGACTTTTGGGCTGTGGGTTTTCCTGGCCACTCTATCCTCAAAAGCACCTTTTTTCATATTTCCCAGCACTGGCCTCCAATATTCCAAACATCCGGAGCTGACTCCCACAGCAAAGGTGGCAGCCAGAACAACTCTTGCTTTTGATGAACGCCTCTGGGAACTACTTGCATTGCCACCCAGACTTTGGGGCTGCGGGCTTTCCTGGCCACTCTATCCTCAAAAGAAACTTTTTTTCACTTTTCCCTAGCATCGGCCCCCAATATGCCGAACGTCCCGAGCTGAGTCCCACAGCCAAGGTGGCAGCCAGAACAACTCTTGTTTTTTTTCAAGGACCCTCGGAACTACTTGCCTTGCCAGCCAGACTTTGGGGCTGCGGGCTTCCTTGGCCACTCTATCCTCAAAAGCACCTTTTTTCACTTTATCCCAGCACCGGCCTCCAATACACCGAACGTCCGGAGCTGACTCCCACACCCAAGGTGGCAGCCAGAACAACTCTTCCTTTTTATGAACGCCTCTGGGAACTACTTGCATTGCCACCCAGACTTTGGGGCTGCGGGCTTTCCTGGCCACTCTCTCCTCACAAGCACCTTTTTTCATATTTCCCAGCACCGGCCTCCAATATGCCGAACATCCGGAGCTGACTCCCACAGCCAAGGTGGCAGCCAGAACAACTCTTGCTTTTTATGAACGCCTCTGGGAACTACTTGCATTGCCACCCAGACTTTGGGGCTGCGGGCTTTCCTGGCCACTCTATCCTCCAAAGAACCTTTTTTTCACTTTTCCCTAGCACCGGCCCCCAATATGCCGAACGTCCTGGCCTGGCTCCCACACCCAAGGTGGCAGCCAAAGCAACTCTTGCTTTCTTTCAAGGTCTCTGGGAACTACTTGCATTGCCACCCAGACTTTGGGGCTGCGGGCTTTCCTGGCCACTCTATCCTCCAAAGAACCTTTTTTTCACTTTTCCCTAGCACTGGCCTCCAATATGCCGAACGTCCTGGCCTGGCTCCCACACCCAAGGTGGCAGCCAGAAATAACTCTTGCTTTCTTTCAAGGCCTCTGGGAACTACTTGCATTGTCACCCAGACTTTGGGGCTGCGGGCTTTCCTGGCCACTCCATCCTCAAAAGCACCTTTTTTCATATTTCCCAGAACTGGTCTCCAATATTACAAACATCCGGAGCTGACTCCCACAGCCAAGGTGGCAGCCAGAACAACTCTTGTTTTCTTGCAAGGACTCTGGGAACTACTTGCATTTCCACCCACACTTTGGGGCTGCGGGCTTTCCTGGCCACTCTATCCTCAAAAAGCACCTTTTTTCATATTTCCCAGCACCGGCCTCCAATATGCCGAACATCTGGAGCTGACTCCCACAGCAAAGGTGGCAGCCAGAACAACTCTTGCTTTTTATGAACGCCTCTGGGAACTACTTGCATTGCCACCCAGACTTTGGGGCTGCGGGCTTTCCTGGCCACTCTATCCTCAAAAGAACCATTTTTTCACTTTTCCCTAGCACCGGCCCCCAATATGCCGAACGTCTTGGCCTGGCTCCCACAGCCAAGGTGGCAGCCAGAACAACTCTTGCTTTTTATGAACGCCTCTGGGAACTACTTGCATTGCCACCCAGACTTTGGGGCTGCGGGCTTTCCTGGCCTCTCTATCTTCAAAAGCACCTTTTTTTCCTATTTCCCAGCATAGGCCTCCAATATGCCGAACGTCCTGGCCTGGCTCCCACACCCAAGGTGGCAGCCAGAAATAACTCTTGCTTTCTTTCAAGGTCTCTGGGAACTACTTGCATTGCCACCCAGACTTTGGGGCTGCGGGCTTTCCTGGCCACTCTATCCTCCAAAGAACCTTTTTTTCACTTTTCCCTAGCACTGGCCTCCAATATGCCGAACGTCCTGGCCTGGCTCCCACACCCAAGGTGGCAGCCAGAAATAACTCTTGCTTTCTTTCAAGGTCTCTGGGAACTACTTGCATTGCCAGCCAGACTTTGGGGCTGCGGGCTTTCCTGGCCACTCTATCCTCCAAAGAACCTTTTTTTCACTTTTCCCTAGCACCGGACCCCAATATGCCGAACATCTCGAGCTGACTCCCACACCAAAGGTGGCAGCCAGAACAACTCTTGCTTTCTTTCAAGGTCTCTGGGAACTACTTGCATTGTCACCCAGACTTTGGGGCTGCGGGCTTTCCTGGTCACTCTATCCTCAAAAGCACCTTTTTTCATATTTCCCAGAACTGGTCTCCAATATTACAAACATCCGGAGCTGACTCCCACAGCCAAGGTGGCAGCCAGAACAACTCTTGTTTTCTTGCAAGGACTCTGGGAACTACTTGCATTGCCACCCAGACTTTGGGGCTGCGGGCTTTCCTGGCCACTCTATCCTCAAAAAGCACCTTTTTTCATATTTCCCAGCATCGGCCTCCAATATGCCGAACATCTGGAGCTGACTCCCACAGCCAAGGTGGCAGCCAGAACAACTCTTGCTTTTTATGAACGCCTCTGGGAACTACTTGCATTGCCACCCAGACTTTGGGGCTGCGGGCTTTCCTGGCCACTCTCTCCTCACAAGCACCTTTTTTCATATTTCCCAGCACCGGCCTCCAATATGCCGAACATCCGGAGCTGACTCCCACAGCCAAGGTGGCAGCCAGAACAACTCTTGCTTTTGATGAACGCCTCTGGGAACTACTTGCATTGCCAGCCAGACTTTGGGGCTGCGGGCTTTCCTGGCCACTCTATCCTCCAAAGAACCTTTTTTTCACTTTTCCCTAGCACTGGCCTCCAATATGCCGAACGTCCTGGCCTGGCTCCCACACCCAAGGTGGCAGCCAGAAATAACTCTTGCTTTCTTTCAAGGTCTCTGGGAACTACTTGCATTGCCACCCAGACTTTGGGGCTGCGGGCTTTCCTGGCCACTCTATCCTCCAAAGAACCTTTTCTTCACTTTTCCCTAGCACCGGCCTCCAATATGCCGAACATCTCGAGCTGACTCCCACACCCAAGGTGGCAGCCAGAACAACTCTTGCTTTCTTTCAAGGTCTCTGGGAACTACTTGCATTGCAACCCAGACTTTGGGGCTGCGGGCTTTCCTGGCCACTCTATCCTCCAAAGAACCTTTTTTTCACTTTTCCCTAGCACTGGCCTCCAATATGCCGAACGTCCTGGCCTGGCTCCCACACCCAAGGTGGCAGCCAGAAATAACTCTTGCTTTCTTTCAAGGTCTCTGGGAACTACTTGCATTGCCAGCCAGACTTTGGGGCTGCGGGCTTTCCTGGCCACTCTATCCTCCAAAGAACCTTTTTTTCACTTTTCCCTAGCACCGGACCCCAATATGCCGAACATCTCGAGCTGACTCCCACACCAAAGGTGGCAGCCAGAACAACTCTTGCTTTCTTTCAAGGTCTCTGGGAACTACTTGCATTGTCACCCAGACTTTGGGGCTGCGGGCTTTCCTGGCCACTCTATCCTCAAAAGCACCTTTTTTCATATTTCCCAGAACTGGTCTCCAATATTACAAACATCCGGAGCTGACTCCCACAGCCAAGGTGGCAGCCAGAACAACTCTTGTTTTCTTGCAAGGACTCTGGGAACTACTTGCATTGCCACCCAGACTTTGGGGCTGCGGGCTTTCCTGGCCACTCTATCCTCAAAAAGCACCTTTTTTCATATTTCCCAGCACCGGCCTCCAATATGCCGAACATCTGGAGCTGACTCCCACAGCAAAGGTGGCAGCCAGAACAACTCTTGCTTTTTATGAACGCCTCTGGGAACTACTTGCATTGCCACCCAGACTTTGGGGCTGCGGGCTTTCCTGGCCACTCTATCCTCAAAAGAACCATTTTTTCACTTTTCCCTAGCACCGGCCCCCAATATGCCGAACGTCCTGGCCTGGCTCCCACAGCCAAGGTGGCAGCCAGAACAACTCTTGCTTTTTATGAACGCCTCTGGGAACTACTTGCATTGCCACCCAGACTTTGGGGCTGCGGGCTTTCCTGGCCTCTCTATCTTCAAAAGCACCTTTTTTTCCTATTTCCCAGCATAGGCCTCCAATATGCCGAATTTCCTGGCCTGGCTCCCACACCCAAGGTGGCAGCCAGAAATAACTCTTGCTTTCTTTCAAGGTCTCTGGGAACTACTTGCATTGCCACCCAGACTTTGGGGCTGCGGGCTTTCCTGGCCACTCTATCCTCCAAAGAACCTTTTTTTCACTTTTCCCTAGCACTGGCCTCCAATATGCCGAACGTCCTGGCCTGGCTCCCACACCCAAGGTGGCAGCCAGAAATAACTCTTGCTTTCTTTCAAGGTCTCTGGGAACTACTTGCATTGCCACCCAGACTTTGGGGCTGCGGGCTTTCCTGGCTATTATATCCTCCAAAGAACTTTTTTTCACTTTTCCCTAGCACCGGATCCCAATATGCCGAACGTCTCGAGCTGACTCCCACAGCCAAGTTGGCAGCCAGAACAACTCTTGCTTTCTTTCAAGGTCTCTGGGAACTACTTGCATTGCCACCCAGACTTTGGGGCTGCGGGCTTTCCTGGCCACTCCATCCTCAAAAGCACCTTTTTTTCATACTTCCCAGCACCGGACCCCAATATGCCGAACATCCGGAGCTGACTCCCACACCCAAGGTGGCAGCCAGAACAACTCTTGCTTTTTATGAACGCCTCTGGGAACTCCTTGCATTGCTACCCAGACTTTGGGGCTGCGGGCTTTCCTGGCCACTCTATCCTCAAAAGAACCTTTTTTTCACTTTTCCCTAGCATCGGCCCCCAATATGCCGAACGTCCCGAGCTGAGTCCCACAGCCAAGGTGGCAGCCAGAACAACTCTTGTTTTCTTTCAAGGACCCTCGGAACTACTTGCCTTGCCACCCAGACTTTGGGGCTGCGGGCTTCCTTGGCCACTCTATCCTCAAAAAGCACATTTTTTCACTTTATCCCAGCACCGGCCTCCAATACACCGAACGTCCGGAGCTGACTCCCACACCCAAGGTGGCAGCCAGAACAACTCTTGCTTTTTATGAACGCCTCTGGGAACTACTTGCATTGCCACCCAGACTTTGGGGCTGCGGGCTTTCCTGGCCACTCTCTCCTCACAAGCACCTTTTTTCATATTTCCCAGCACCGGCCTCCAATATGCCGAACATCCGGAGCTGACTCCCACAGCCAAGGTGGCAGCCAGAACAACTCTTGCTTTTGATGAACGCCTCTGGGAACTCCTTGCATTGCCACCCAGACTTTGGGGCTGCGGGCTTTCCTGGCCACTCTATCCTCCAAAGAACCTTTTTTTCACTTTTCCCTAGCACTGGCCTCCAATATGCCGAACGTCCTGGCCTGGCTCCCACACCCAAGGTGGCAGCCAGAAATAACTCTTGCTTTCTTTCAAGGTCTCTGGGAACTACTTGCATTGCCACCCAGACTTTGGGGCTGCGGGCTTTCCTGGCCACTCTATCCTCCAAAGAACCTTTTCTTCACTTTTCCCTAGCACCGGCCTCCAATATGCCGAACATCTCGAGCTGACTCCCACAGCCAAGTTGGCAGCCAGAACAACTCTTGCTTTCTTTCAAGGTCTCTGGGAACTACTTGCATTGCAACCCAGACTTTGGGGCTGCGGGCTTTCCTGGCCACTCTATCCTCCAAAGAACCTTTTTTTCACTTTTCCCTAGCACTGGCCTCCAATATGCCGAACGTCCTGGCCTGGCTCCCACACCCAAGGTGGCAGCCAGAAATAACTCTTGCTTTCTTTCAAGGTCTCTGGGAACTACTTGCATTGCCAGCCAGACTTTGGGGCTGCGGGCTTTCCTGGCCACTCTATCCTCCAAAGAACCTTTTTTTCACTTTTCCCTAGCACCGGACCCCAATATGCCGAACATCTCGAGCTGACTCCCACACCAAAGGTGGCAGCCAGAACAACTCTTGCTTTCTTTCAAGGTCTCTGGGAACTACTTGCATTGTCACCCAGACTTTGGGGCTGCGGGCTTTCCTGGCCACTCTATCCTCAAAAGCACCTTTTTTCATATTTCCCAGAACTGGTCTCCAATATTACAAACATCCGGAGCTGACTCCCACAGCCAAGGTGGCAGCCAGAACAACTCTTGTTTTCTTGCAAGGACTCTGGGAACTACTTGCATTGCCACCCAGACTTTGGGGCTGCGGGCTTTCCTGGCCACTCTATCCTCAAAAAGCACCTTTTTTCATATTTCCCAGCACCGGCCTCCAATATGCCGAACATCTGGAGCTGACTCCCACAGCAAAGGTGGCAGCCAGAACAACTCTTGCTTTTTATGAACGCCTCTGGGAACTACTTGCATTGCCACCCAGACTTTGGGGCTGCGGGCTTTCCTGGCCACTCTATCCTCAAAAGAACCATTTTTTCACTTTTCCCTAGCACCGGCCCCCAATATGCCGAACGTCCTGGCCTGGCTCCCACAGCCAAGGTGGCAGCCAGAACAACTCTTGCTTTTTATGAACGCCTCTGGGAACTACTTGCATTGCCACCCAGACTTTGGGGCTGCGGGCTTTCCTGGCCTCTCTATCTTCAAAAGCACCTTTTTTTCCTATTTCCCAGCATAGGCCTCCAATATGCCGAATTTCCTGGCCTGGCTCCCACACCCAAGGTGGCAGCCAGAAATAACTCTTGCTTTCTTTCAAGGTCTCTGGGAACTACTTGCATTGCCACCCAGACTTTGGGGCTGCGGGCTTTCCTGGCCACTCTATCCTCCAAAGAACCTTTTTTTCACTTTTCCCTAGCACTGGCCTCCAATATGCCGAACGTCCTGGCCTGGCTCCCACACCCAAGGTGGCAGCCAGAAATAACTCTTGCTTTCTTTCAAGGTCTCTGGGAACTACTTGCATTGCCACCCAGACTTTGGGGCTGCGGGCTTTCCTGGCTATTATATCCTCCAAAGAACTTTTTTTCACTTTTCCCTAGCACCGGATCCCAATATGCCGAACGTCTCGAGCTGACTCCCACAGCCAAGTTGGCAGCCAGAACAACTCTTGCTTTCTTTCAAGGTCTCTGGGAACTACTTGCATTGCCACCCAGACTTTGGGGCTGCGGGCTTTCCTGGCCACTCCATCCTCAAAAGCACCTTTTTTTCATACTTCCCAGCACCGGACCCCAATATGCCGAACATCCGGAGCTGACTCCCACACCCAAGGTGGCAGCCAGAACAACTCTTGCTTTTTATGAACGCCTCTGGGAACTCCTTGCATTGCTACCCAGACTTTGGGGCTGCGGGCTTTCCTGGCCACTCTATCCTCAAAAGAACCTTTTTTTCACTTTTCCCTAGCATCGGCCCCCAATATGCCGAACGTCCCGAGCTGAGTCCCACAGCCAAGGTGGCAGCCAGAACAACTCTTGTTTTCTTTCAAGGACTCTGGGAACTACTTGCCTTGCCACCCAGACTTTGGGGCTGCGGGCTTCCTTGGCCACTCTATCCTCAAAAAGCACATTTTTTCACTTTATCCCAGCACCGGCCTCCAATATGCCGAACATCTTGAGCTGACTCCCACAGCAAAGGTGGCAGCCAGAACAACTCTTGCTTTTTATGAACGCCTCTGGGAACTACTTGCATTGCCACCCAGACTTTGGGGCTGCGGGCTTTCCTGGCCACTCTCTCCTCACAAGCACCTTTTTTCATATTTCCCAGCACCGGCCTCCAATATGCCGAACATCCGGAGCTGACTCCCACAGCCAAGGTGGCAGCCAGAACAACTCTTGCTTTTGATGAACGCCTCTGGGAACTCCTTGCATTGCCACCCAGACTTTGGGGCTGCGGGCTTTCCTGGCCACTCTATCCTCCAAAGAACCTTTTTTTCACTTTTCCCTAGCACTGGCCTCCAATATGCCGAACGTCCTGGCCTGGCTCCCACACCCAAGGTGGCAGCCAGAAATAACTCTTGCTTTCTTTCAAGGTCTCTGGGAACTACTTGCATTGCCACCCAGACTTTGGGGCTGCGGGCTTTCCTGGCCACTCTATCCTCAAAAGCACCTTTTTTCATATTTCCCAGAACTGGTCTCCAATATTACAAACATCCGGAGCTGACTCCCACAGCCAAGGTGGCAGCCAGAACAACTCTTGTTTTCTTGCAAGGACTCTGGGAACTACTTGCATTTCCACCCAGACTTTGGGGCTGCGGGCTTTCCTGGCCACTCTATCCTCAAAAAGCACCTTTTTTCATATTTCCCAGCACCGGCCTCCAATATGCCGAACATCTGGAGCTGACTCCCACAGCAAAGGTGGCAGCCAGAACAACTCTTGCTTTTTATGAACGCCTCTGGGAACTACTTGCATTGCCACCCAGACTTTGGGGCTGCGGGCTTTCCTGGCCACTCTATCCTCCAAAGAACCTTTTTTTCACTTTTCCCTAGCACCGGCCCCCAATATGCCGAACGTCCTGGCCTGGCTCCCACACCCAAGGTGGCAGCCAAAGCAACTCTTGCTTTCTTTCAAGCTCTCTGGGAACTACTTGCATTGCCACCCAGACTTTGGGGCTGCGGGCTTTCCTGGCCACTCTATCCTCAAAAGTACCTTTTTTTCACTTTTCCCTAGCACTGGCCTCCAATATGCCGAACGTCCTGGCCTGGCTCCCACAGCCAAGGTGGCAGCCAGAAATAACTCTTGCTTTCTTTCAAGGTCTCTGGGAACTACTTGCATTGCCACCCAGACTTTGGGGCTGCGGGCTTTCCTGGCCACTCTATCCTCCAAAGAACCTTTTTTTCACTTTTCCCTAGCACTGGCCTCCAATATGCCGAACGTCCTGGCCTGGCTCCCACACCCAAGGTGGCAGCCAGAAATAACTCTTGCTTTCTTTCAAGGCCTCTGGGAACTACTTGCATTGCCAGCCAGACTTTGGGGCTGCGGGCTTTCCTGGCCACTCTATCCTCCAAAGAACCTTTTTTTCACTTTTCCCTAGCACCGGACCCCAATATGCCGAACATCTCGAGCTGACTCCCACACCAAAGGTGGCAGCCAGAACAACTCTTGCTTTCTTTCAAGGTCTCTGGGAACTACTTGCATTGCAACCCAGACTTTGGGGCTGCGGGCTTTCCTGGCCACTCTATCCTCAAAAGCACCTTTTTTCATATTTCCCAGCACCGGCCTCCAATACACCGAACGTCCGGAGCTGACTCCCACACCAAAGGTGGCAGCCAGAACAACTCTTGCTTTCTTTCAAGGTCTCTGGGAACTCCTTGCATTGCCACCCAAACCTTGGGGCTGCGGGCTTTCCTGGCCACTCTATCTTCAAAAGCACCTTTTTTTCATATTTCCCAGCACCAGCCTCCAATACGCCGAACGTCCGGAGCTGACTCCCACACCCAAGTTGGCAGCCAGAACAACTCTTGCTTTCTTTCAACGTCTCTGGGAACTATTTGCATTGCCACCCAGACTTTGGGGCTGCGGGCTTTCCTGGCCACTCTCTCCTCACAAGCACCTTTTTTCATATTTCCCAGCACCGGCCTCCAATATGCCGAACATCCGGAGCTGACTCCCACAGCCAAGGTGGCAGCCAGAACAACTCTTGCTTTTTATGAACGCCTCTGGGAACTACTTGCATTGCCACCCAGACTTTGGGGCTGCGGGCTTTCCTGGCCACTCTATCCTCAAAAGAAACTTTTTTTCACTTTTCCCTAGCATCGGCCCCCAATATGCCGAACGTCCCGAGCTGAGTCCCACAGCCAAGGTGGCAGCCAGAACAACTCTTGTTTTCTTTCAAGGACCCTCGGAACTACTTGCCTTGCCAGCCAGACTTTGGGGCTGCGGGCTTCCTTGGCCACTCTATCCTCAAAAGCACCTTTTTTCACTTTATCCCAGCACCGGCCTCCAATACACCGAACGTCCGGAGCTGACTCCCACACCCAAGGTGGCAGCCAGAACAACTCTTGCTTTTTATGAACGCCTCTGGGAACTACTTGCATTGCCACCCAGACTTTGGGGCTGCGGGCTTTCCTGGCCACTCTATCCTCCAAAGAACCTTTTTTTCACTTTTCCCTAGCACTGGCCTCCAATATGCCGAACGTCCTGGCCTGGCTCCCACACCCAAGGTGGCAGCCAGAAATAACTCTTGCTTTCTTTCAAGGTCTCTGGGAACTACTTGCATTGCCACCCAGACTTTGGGGCTGCGGGCTTTCCTGGCTATTATATCCTCCAAAGAACTTTTTTTCACTTTTCCCTAGCACCGGATCCCAATATGCCGAACGTCTCGAGCTGACTCCCACAGCCAAGTTGGCAGCCAGAACAACTCTTGCTTTCTTTCAAGGTCTCTGGGAACTACTTGCATTGCTACCCAGACTTTGGGGCTGCGGGCTTTCCTGGCCACTCCATCCTCAAAAGCACCTTTTTTTCATACTTCCCAGCACCGGACCCCAATATGCCGAACATCCGGAGCTGACTCCCACACCCAAGGTGGCAGCCAGAACAACTCTTGCTTTTTATGAACGCCTCTGGGAACTCCTTGCATTGCTACCCAGACTTTGGGGCTGCGGGCTTTCCTGGCCACTCTATCCTCCAAAGAACCTTTTTTTCACTTTTCCCTAGCATCGGCCCCCAATATGCCGAACGTCCTGGCCTGGCTCCCACACCCAAGGTGGCAGCCAAAGCAACTCTTGCTTTCTTTCAAGCTCTCTGGGAACTACTTGCATTGCCACCCAGACTTTGGGGCTGCGGGCTTTCCTGGCCACTCTATCCTCAAAAGAACCATTTTTTCACTTTTCCCTAGCACCGGCCCCCAATATGCCGAACGTCCTGGCCTGGCTCCCACACCCAAGGTGGCAGCCAAAGCAACTCTTGCTTTCTTTCAAGGTCTCTGGGAACTACTTGCATTGCCACCCAGACTTTGGGGCTGCGGGCTTTCCTGGCCACTCTATCCTCCAAAGAACCTTTTTTTCACTTTTCCCTAGCACTGGCCTCCAATATGCCGAACGTCCTGGCCTGGCTCCCACACCCAAGGTGGCAGCCAGAAATAACTCTTGCTTTCTTTCAAGGCCTCTGGGAACTACTTGCATTGTCACCCAGACTTTGGGGCTGCGGGCTTTCCTGGCCACTCCATCCTCAAAAGCACCTTTTTTCATATTTCCCAGAACTGGTCTCCAATATTACAAACATCCGGAGCTGACTCCCACAGCCAAGGTGGCAGCCAGAACAACTCTTGTTTTCTTGCAAGGACTCTGGGAACTACTTGCATTTCCACCCACACTTTGGGGCTGCGGGCTTTCCTGGCCACTCTATCCTCAAAAAGCACCTTTTTTCATATTTCCCAGCACCGGCCTCCAATATGCCGAACATCTGGAGCTGACTCCCACAGCAAAGGTGGCAGCCAGAACAACTCTTGCTTTTTATGAACGCCTCTGGGAACTACTTGCATTGCCACCCAGACTTTGGGGCTGCGGGCTTTCCTGGCCACTCTATCCTCAAAAGAACCATTTTTTCACTTTTCCCTAGCACCGGCCCCCAATATGCCGAACGTCTTGGCCTGGCTCCCACAGCCAAGGTGGCAGCCAGAACAACTCTTGCTTTTTATGAACGCCTCTGGGAACTACTTGCATTGCCACCCAGACTTTGGGGCTGCGGGCTTTCCTGGCCTCTCTATCTTCAAAAGCACCTTTTTTTCCTATTTCCCAGCATAGGCCTCCAATATGCCGAACGTCCTGGCCTGGCTCCCACACCCAAGGTGGCAGCCAGAAATAACTCTTGCTTTCTTTCAAGGTCTCTGGGAACTACTTGCATTGCCACCCAGACTTTGGGGCTGCGGGCTTTCCTGGCCACTCTATCCTCCAAAGAACCTTTTTTTCACTTTTCCCTAGCACTGGCCTCCAATATGCCGAACGTCCTGGCCTGGCTCCCACACCCAAGGTGGCAGCCAGAAATAACTCTTGCTTTCTTTCAAGGTCTCTGGGAACTACTTGCATTGCCAGCCAGACTTTGGGGCTGCGGGCTTTCCTGGCCACTCTATCCTCCAAAGAACCTTTTTTTCACTTTTCCCTAGCACCGGACCCCAATATGCCGAACATCTCGAGCTGACTCCCACACCAAAGGTGGCAGCCAGAACAACTCTTGCTTTCTTTCAAGGTCTCTGGGAACTACTTGCATTGTCACCCAGACTTTGGGGCTGCGGGCTTTCCTGGTCACTCTATCCTCAAAAGCACCTTTTTTCATATTTCCCAGAACTGGTCTCCAATATTACAAACATCCGGAGCTGACTCCCACAGCCAAGGTGGCAGCCAGAACAACTCTTGTTTTCTTGCAAGGACTCTGGGAACTACTTGCATTGCCACCCAGACTTTGGGGCTGCGGGCTTTCCTGGCCACTCTATCCTCAAAAAGCACCTTTTTTCATATTTCCCAGCATCGGCCTCCAATATGCCGAACATCTGGAGCTGACTCCCACAGCCAAGGTGGCAGCCAGAACAACTCTTGCTTTTTATGAACGCCTCTGGGAACTACTTGCATTGCCACCCAGACTTTGGGGCTGCGGGCTTTCCTGGCCACTCTCTCCTCACAAGCACCTTTTTTCATATTTCCCAGCACCGGCCTCCAATATGCCGAACATCCGGAGCTGACTCCCACAGCCAAGGTGGCAGCCAGAACAACTCTTGCTTTTGATGAACGCCTCTGGGAACTACTTGCATTGCCAGCCAGACTTTGGGGCTGCGGGCTTTCCTGGCCACTCTATCCTCCAAAGAACCTTTTTTTCACTTTTCCCTAGCACTGGCCTCCAATATGCCGAACGTCCTGGCCTGGCTCCCACACCCAAGGTGGCAGCCAGAAATAACTCTTGCTTTCTTTCAAGGTCTCTGGGAACTACTTGCATTGCCACCCAGACTTTGGGGCTGCGGGCTTTCCTGGCCACTCTATCCTCCAAAGAACCTTTTCTTCACTTTTCCCTAGCACCGGCCTCCAATATGCCGAACATCTCGAGCTGACTCCCACACCCAAGGTGGCAGCCAGAACAACTCTTGCTTTCTTTCAAGGTCTCTGGGAACTACTTGCATTGCAACCCAGACTTTGGGGCTGCGGGCTTTCCTGGCCACTCTATCCTCCAAAGAACCTTTTTTTCACTTTTCCCTAGCACTGGCCTCCAATATGCCGAACGTCCTGGCCTGGCTCCCACACCCAAGGTGGCAGCCAGAAATAACTCTTGCTTTCTTTCAAGGTCTCTGGGAACTACTTGCATTGCCAGCCAGACTTTGGGGCTGCGGGCTTTCCTGGCCACTCTATCCTCCAAAGAACCTTTTTTTCACTTTTCCCTAGCACCGGACCCCAATATGCCGAACATCTCGAGCTGACTCCCACACCAAAGGTGGCAGCCAGAACAACTCTTGCTTTCTTTCAAGGTCTCTGGGAACTACTTGCATTGTCACCCAGACTTTGGGGCTGCGGGCTTTCCTGGCCACTCTATCCTCAAAAGCACCTTTTTTCATATTTCCCAGAACTGGTCTCCAATATTACAAACATCCGGAGCTGACTCCCACAGCCAAGGTGGCAGCCAGAACAACTCTTGTTTTCTTGCAAGGACTCTGGGAACTACTTGCATTGCCACCCAGACTTTGGGGCTGCGGGCTTTCCTGGCCACTCTATCCTCAAAAAGCACCTTTTTTCATATTTCCCAGCACCGGCCTCCAATATGCCGAACATCTGGAGCTGACTCCCACAGCAAAGGTGGCAGCCAGAACAACTCTTGCTTTTTATGAACGCCTCTGGGAACTACTTGCATTGCCACCCAGACTTTGGGGCTGCGGGCTTTCCTGGCCACTCTATCCTCAAAAGAACCATTTTTTCACTTTTCCCTAGCACCGGCCCCCAATATGCCGAACGTCCTGGCCTGGCTCCCACAGCCAAGGTGGCAGCCAGAACAACTCTTGCTTTTTATGAACGCCTCTGGGAACTACTTGCATTGCCACCCAGACTTTGGGGCTGCGGGCTTTCCTGGCCTCTCTATCTTCAAAAGCACCTTTTTTTCCTATTTCCCAGCATAGGCCTCCAATATGCCGAATTTCCTGGCCTGGCTCCCACACCCAAGGTGGCAGCCAGAAATAACTCTTGCTTTCTTTCAAGGTCTCTGGGAACTACTTGCATTGCCACCCAGACTTTGGGGCTGCGGGCTTTCCTGGCCACTCTATCCTCCAAAGAACCTTTTTTTCACTTTTCCCTAGCACTGGCCTCCAATATGCCGAACGTCCTGGCCTGGCTCCCACACCCAAGGTGGCAGCCAGAAATAACTCTTGCTTTCTTTCAAGGTCTCTGGGAACTACTTGCATTGCCACCCAGACTTTGGGGCTGCGGGCTTTCCTGGCTATTATATCCTCCAAAGAACTTTTTTTCACTTTTCCCTAGCACCGGACCCCAATATGCCGAACATCTCGAGCTGACTCCCACAGCCAAGTTGGCAGCCAGAACAACTCTTGCTTTCTTTCAAGGTCTCTGGGAACTACTTGCATTGCCACCCAGACTTTGGGGCTGCGGGCTTTCCTGGCCACTCCATCCTCAAAAGCACCTTTTTTTCATACTTCCCAGCACCGGACCCCAATATGCCGAACATCCGGAGCTGACTCCCACACCCAAGGTGGCAGCCAGAACAACTCTTGCTTTTTATGAACGCCTCTGGGAACTCCTTGCATTGCTACCCAGACTTTGGGGCTGCGGGCTTTCCTGGCCACTCTATCCTCAAAAGAACCTTTTTTTCACTTTTCCCTAGCATCGGCCCCCAATATGCCGAACGTCCCGAGCTGAGTCCCACAGCCAAGGTGGCAGCCAGAACAACTCTTGTTTTCTTTCAAGGACTCTGGGAACTACTTGCCTTGCCACCCAGACTTTGGGGCTGCGGGCTTCCTTGGCCACTCTATCCTCAAAAAGCACATTTTTTCACTTTATCCCAGCACCGGCCTCCAATATGCCGAACATCTTGAGCTGACTCCCACAGCAAAGGTGGCAGCCAGAACAACTCTTGCTTTTTATGAACGCCTCTGGGAACTACTTGCATTGCCACCCAGACTTTGGGGCTGCGGGCTTTCCTGGCCACTCTCTCCTCACAAGCACCTTTTTTCATATTTCCCAGCACCGGCCTCCAATATGCCGAACATCCGGAGCTGACTCCCACAGCCAAGGTGGCAGCCAGAACAACTCTTGCTTTTGATGAACGCCTCTGGGAACTCCTTGCATTGCCACCCAGACTTTGGGGTTGCGGGCTTTCCTGGCCACTCTATCCTCCAAAGAACCTTTTTTTCACTTTTCCCTAGCACTGGCCTCCAATATGCCGAACGTCCTGGCCTGGCTCCCACACCCAAGGTGGCAGCCAGAAATAACTCTTGCTTTCTTTCAAGGTCTCTGGGAACTACTTGCATTGCCACCCAGACTTTGGGGCTGCGGGCTTTCCTGGCCACTCTATCCTCCAAAGAACCTTTTCTTCACTTTTCCCTAGCACCGGCCTCCAATATGCCGAACATCTCGAGCTGACTCCCACAGCCAAGTTGGCAGCCAGAACAACTCTTGCTTTCTTTCAAGGTCTCTGGGAACTACTTGCATTGCAACCCAGACTTTGGGGCTGCGGGCTTTCCTGGCCACTCTATCCTCCAAAGAACCTTTTTTTCACTTTTCCCTAGCACTGGCCTCCAATATGCCGAACGTCCTGGCCTGGCTCCCACACCCAAGGTGGCAGCCAGAAATAACTCTTGCTTTCTTTCAAGGTCTCTGGGAACTACTTGCATTGCCAGCCAGACTTTGGGGCTGCGGGCTTTCCTGGCCACTCTATCCTCCAAAGAACCTTTTTTTCACTTTTCCCTAGCACCGGACCCCAATATGCCGAACATCTCGAGCTGACTCCCACACCAAAGGTGGCAGCCAGAACAACTCTTGCTTTCTTTCAAGGTCTCTGGGAACTACTTGCATTGTCACCCAGACTTTGGGGCTGCGGGCTTTCCTGGCCACTCTATCCTCAAAAGCACCTTTTTTCATATTTCCCAGAACTGGTCTCCAATATTACAAACATCCGGAGCTGACTCCCACAGCCAAGGTGGCAGCCAGAACAACTCTTGTTTTCTTGCAAGGACTCTGGGAACTACTTGCATTGCCACCCAGACTTTGGGGCTGCGGGCTTTCCTGGCCACTCTATCCTCAAAAAGCACCTTTTTTCATATTTCCCAGCACCGGCCTCCAATATGCCGAACATCTGGAGCTGACTCCCACAGCAAAGGTGGCAGCCAGAACAACTCTTGCTTTTTATGAACGCCTCTGGGAACTACTTGCATTGCCACCCAGACTTTGGGGCTGCGGGCTTTCCTGGCCACTCTATCCTCAAAAGAACCATTTTTTCACTTTTCCCTAGCACCGGCCCCCAATATGCCGAACGTCCTGGCCTGGCTCCCACAGCCAAGGTGGCAGCCAGAACAACTCTTGCTTTTTATGAACGCCTCTGGGAACTACTTGCATTGCCACCCAGACTTTGGGGCTGCGGGCTTTCCTGGCCTCTCTATCTTCAAAAGCACCTTTTTTTCCTATTTCCCAGCATAGGCCTCCAATATGCCGAATTTCCTGGCCTGGCTCCCACACCCAAGGTGGCAGCCAGAAATAACTCTTGCTTTCTTTCAAGGTCTCTGGGAACTACTTGCATTGCCACCCAGACTTTGGGGCTGCGGGCTTTCCTGGCCACTCTATCCTCCAAAGAACCTTTTTTTCACTTTTCCCTAGCACTGGCCTCCAATATGCCGAACGTCCTGGCCTGGCTCCCACACCCAAGGTGGCAGCCAGAAATAACTCTTGCTTTCTTTCAAGGTCTCTGGGAACTACTTGCATTGCCACCCAGACTTTGGGGCTGCGGGCTTTCCTGGCTATTATATCCTCCAAAGAACTTTTTTTCACTTTTCCCTAGCACCGGATCCCAATATGCCGAACGTCTCGAGCTGACTCCCACAGCCAAGTTGGCAGCCAGAACAACTCTTGCTTTCTTTCAAGGTCTCTGGGAACTACTTGCATTGCCACCCAGACTTTGGGGCTGCGGGCTTTCCTGGCCACTCCATCCTCAAAAGCACCTTTTTTTCATACTTCCCAGCACCGGACCCCAATATGCCGAACATCCGGAGCTGACTCCCACACCCAAGGTGGCAGCCAGAACAACTCTTGCTTTTTATGAACGCCTCTGGGAACTCCTTGCATTGCTACCCAGACTTTGGGGCTGCGGGCTTTCCTGGCCACTCTATCCTCAAAAGAACCTTTTTTTCACTTTTCCCTAGCATCGGCCCCCAATATGCCGAACGTCCCGAGCTGAGTCCCACAGCCAAGGTGGCAGCCAGAACAACTCTTGTTTTCTTTCAAGGACTCTGGGAACTACTTGCCTTGCCACCCAGACTTTGGGGCTGCGGGCTTCCTTGGCCACTCTATCCTCAAAAAGCACATTTTTTCACTTTATCCCAGCACCGGCCTCCAATATGCCGAACATCTTGAGCTGACTCCCACAGCAAAGGTGGCAGCCAGAACAACTCTTGCTTTTTATGAACGCCTCTGGGAACTACTTGCATTGCCACCCAGACTTTGGGGCTGCGGGCTTTCCTGGCCACTCTCTCCTCACAAGCACCTTTTTTCATATTTCCCAGCACCGGCCTCCAATATGCCGAACATCCGGAGCTGACTCCCACAGCCAAGGTGGCAGCCAGAACAACTCTTGCTTTTGATGAACGCCTCTGGGAACTCCTTGCATTGCCACCCAGACTTTGGGGCTGCGGGCTTTCCTGGCCACTCTATCCTCCAAAGAACCTTTTTTTCACTTTTCCCTAGCACTGGCCTCCAATATGCCGAACGTCCTGGCCTGGCTCCCACACCCAAGGTGGCAGCCAGAAATAACTCTTGCTTTCTTTCAAGGTCTCTGGGAACTACTTGCATTGCCACCCAGACTTTGGGGCTGCGGGCTTTCCTGGCCACTCTATCCTCAAAAGCACCTTTTTTCATATTTCCCAGAACTGGTCTCCAATATTACAAACATCCGGAGCTGACTCCCACAGCCAAGGTGGCAGCCAGAACAACTCTTGTTTTCTTGCAAGGACTCTGGGAACTACTTGCATTTCCACCCAGACTTTGGGGCTGCGGGCTTTCCTGGCCACTCTATCCTCAAAAAGCACCTTTTTTCATATTTCCCAGCACCGGCCTCCAATATGCCGAACATCTGGAGCTGACTCCCACAGCAAAGGTGGCAGCCAGAACAACTCTTGCTTTTTATGAACGCCTCTGGGAACTACTTGCATTGCCACCCAGACTTTGGGGCTGCGGGCTTTCCTGGCCACTCTATCCTCCAAAGAACCTTTTTTTCACTTTTCCCTAGCACCGGCCCCCAATATGCCGAACGTCCTGGCCTGGCTCCCACACCCAAGGTGGCAGCCAAAGCAACTCTTGCTTTCTTTCAAGCTCTCTGGGAACTACTTGCATTGCCACCCAGACTTTGGGGCTGCGGGCTTTCCTGGCCACTCTATCCTCAAAAGTACCTTTTTTTCACTTTTCCCTAGCACTGGCCTCCAATATGCCGAACGTCCTGGCCTGGCTCCCACAGCCAAGGTGGCAGCCAGAAATAACTCTTGCTTTCTTTCAAGGTCTCTGGGAACTACTTGCATTGCCACCCAGACTTTGGGGCTGCGGGCTTTCCTGGCCACTCTATCCTCCAAAGAACCTTTTTTTCACTTTTCCCTAGCACTGGCCTCCAATATGCCGAACGTCCTGGCCTGGCTCCCACACCCAAGGTGGCAGCCAGAAATAACTCTTGCTTTCTTTCAAGGCCTCTGGGAACTACTTGCATTGCCAGCCAGACTTTGGGGCTGCGGGCTTTCCTGGCCACTCTATCCTCCAAAGAACCTTTTTTTCACTTTTCCCTAGCACCGGACCCCAATATGCCGAACATCTCGAGCTGACTCCCACACCAAAGGTGGCAGCCAGAACAACTCTTGCTTTCTTTCAAGGTCTCTGGGAACTACTTGCATTGTCACCCAGACTTTGGGGCTGCGGGCTTTCCTGGCCACTCTATCCTCAAAAGCACCTTTTTTCATATTTCCCAGCACCGGCCTCCAATACACCGAACGTCCGGAGCTGACTCCCACACCAAAGGTGGCAGCCAGAACAACTCTTGCTTTCTTTCAAGGTCTCTGGGAACTCCTTGCATTGCCACCCAAACCTTGGGGCTGCGGGCTTTCCTGGCCACTCTATCTTCAAAAGCACCTTTTTTTCATATTTCCCAGCACCAGCCTCCAATACGCCGAACGTCCGGAGCTGACTCCCACACCCAAGTTGGCAGCCAGAACAACTCTTGCTTTCTTTCAACGTCTCTGGGAACTATTTGCATTGCCACCCAGACTTTGGGGCTGCGGGCTTTCCTGGCCACTCTCTCCTCACAAGCACCTTTTTTCATATTTCCCAGCACCGGCCTCCAATATGCCGAACATCCGGAGCTGACTCCCACAGCCAAGGTGGCAGCCAGAACAACTCTTGCTTTTTATGAACGCCTCTGGGAACTACTTGCATTGCCACCCAGACTTTGGGGCTGCGGGCTTTCCTGGCCACTCTATCCTCAAAAGAAACTTTTTTTCACTTTTCCCTAGCATCGGCCCCCAATATGCCGAACGTCCCGAGCTGAGTCCCACAGCCAAGGTGGCAGCCAGAACAACTCTTGTTTTCTTTCAAGGACCCTCGGAACTACTTGCCTTGCCAGCCAGACTTTGGGGCTGCGGGCTTCCTTGGCCACTCTATCCTCAAAAGCACCTTTTTTCACTTTATCCCAGCACCGGCCTCCAATACACCGAACGTCCGGAGCTGACTCCCACACCCAAGGTGGCAGCCAGAACAACTCTTGCTTTTTATGAACGCCTCTGGGAACTACTTGCATTGCCACCCAGACTTTGGGGCTGCGGGCTTTCCTGGCCACTCTATCCTCCAAAGAACCTTTTTTTCACTTTTCCCTAGCACTGGCCTCCAATATGCCGAACGTCCTGGCCTGGCTCCCACACCCAAGGTGGCAGCCAGAAATAACTCTTGCTTTCTTTCAAGGTCTCTGGGAACTACTTGCATTGCCACCCAGACTTTGGGGCTGCGGGCTTTCCTGGCTATTATATCCTCCAAAGAACTTTTTTTCACTTTTCCCTAGCACCGGATCCCAATATGCCGAACGTCTCGAGCTGACTCCCACAGCCAAGTTGGCAGCCAGAACAACTCTTGCTTTCTTTCAAGGTCTCTGGGAACTACTTGCATTGCTACCCAGACTTTGGGGCTGCGGGCTTTCCTGGCCACTCCATCCTCAAAAGCACCTTTTTTTCATACTTCCCAGCACCGGACCCCAATATGCCGAACATCCGGAGCTGACTCCCACACCCAAGGTGGCAGCCAGAACAACTCTTGCTTTTTATGAACGCCTCTGGGAACTCCTTGCATTGCTACCCAGACTTTGGGGCTGCGGGCTTTCCTGGCCACTCTATCCTCCAAAGAACCTTTTTTTCACTTTTCCCTAGCATCGGCCCCCAATATGCCGAACGTCCTGGCCTGGCTCCCACACCCAAGGTGGCAGCCAAAGCAACTCTTGCTTTCTTTCAAGCTCTCTGGGAACTACTTGCATTGCCACCCAGACTTTGGGGCTGCGGGCTTTCCTGGCCACTCTATCCTCAAAAGTACCTTTTTTTCACTTTTCCCTAGCACTGGCCTCCAATATGCCGAACGTCCTGGCCTGGCTCCCACAGCCAAGGTGGCAGCCAGAAATAACTCTTGCTTTCTTTCAAGGCCTCTGGGAACTACTTGCATTGCCACCCAGACTTTGGGGCTGCGGGCTTTCCTGGCCACTCTATCCTCCAAAGAACCTTTTTTTCACTTTTCCCTAGCACCGGACCCCAATATGCCGAACATCTCGAGCTGACTCCCACACCAAAGGTGGCAGCCAGAACAACTCTTGCTTTCTTTCAAGGTCTCTGGGAACTACTTGCATTGTCACCCAGACTTTGGGGCTGCGGGCTTTCCTGGCCACTCCATCCTCAAAAGCACCTTTTTTCATATTTCCCAGAACTGGTCTCCAATATTACAAACATCCGGAGCTGACTCCCACAGCCAAGGTGGCAGCCAGAACAACTCTTGTTTTCTTGCAAGGACTCTGGGAACTACTTGCATTTCCACCCAGACTTTGGGGCTGCGGGCTTTCCTGGCCACTCTATCCTCAAAAAGCACCTTTTTTCATATTTCCCAGCACCGGCCTCCAATATGCCGAACATCTGGAGCTGACTCCCACAGCAAAGGTGGCAGCCAGAACAACTCTTGCTTTTTATGAACGCCTCTGGGAACTACTTGCATTGCCACCCAGACTTTGGGGCTGCGGGCTTTCCTGGCCACTCTATCCTCAAAAGAACCATTTTTTCACTTTTCCCTAGCACCGGCCCCCAATATGCCGAACGTCCTGGCCTGGCTCCCACAGCCAAGGTGGCAGCCAGAACAACTCTTGCTTTTTATGAACGCCTCTGGGAACTACTTGCATTGCCACCCAGACTTTGGGGCTGCGGGCTTTCCTGGCCTCTCTATCTTCAAAAGCACCTTTTTTTCCTATTTCCCAGCATAGGCCTCCAATATGCCGAATTTCCTGGCCTGGCTCCCACACCCAAGGTGGCAGCCAGAAATAACTCTTGCTTTCTTTCAAGGTCTCTGGGAACTACTTGCATTGCCACCCAGACTTTGGGGCTGCGGGCTTTCCTGGCCACTCTATCCTCCAAAGAACCTTTTTTTCACTTTTCCCTAGCACTGGCCTCCAATATGCCGAACGTCCTGGCCTGGCTCCCACACCCAAGGTGGCAGCCAGAAATAACTCTTGCTTTCTTTCAAGGTCTCTGGGAACTACTTGCATTGCCACCCAGACTTTGGGGCTGCGGGCTTTCCTGGCTATTATATCCTCCAAAGAACTTTTTTTCACTTTTCCCTAGCACCGGATCCCAATATGCCGAACGTCTCGAGCTGACTCCCACAGCCAAGTTGGCAGCCAGAACAACTCTTGCTTTCTTTCAAGGTCTCTGGGAACTACTTGCATTGCTACCCAGACTTTGGGGCTGCGGGCTTTCCTGGCCACTCCATCCTCAAAAGCACCTTTTTTTCATACTTCCCAGCACCGGACCCCAATATGCCGAACATCCGGAGCTGACTCCCACACCCAAGGTGGCAGCCAGAACAACTCTTGCTTTTTATGAACGCCTCTGGGAACTCCTTGCATTGCTACCCAGACTTTGGGGCTGCGGGCTTTCCTGGCCACTCTATCCTCAAAAGAACCTTTTTTTCACTTTTCCCTAGCATCGGCCCCCAATATGCCGAACGTCCCGAGCTGAGTCCCACAGCCAAGGTGGCAGCCAGAACAACTCTTGTTTTCTTTCAAGGACTCTGGGAACTACTTGCCTTGCCACCCAGACTTTGGGGCTGCGGGCTTCCTTGGCCACTCTATCCTCAAAAAGCACATTTTTTCACTTTATCCCAGCACCGGCCTCCAATATGCCGAACATCTGGAGCTGACTCCCACAGCAAAGGTGGCAGCCAGAACAACTCTTGCTTTTTATGAACGCCTCTGGGAACTACTTGCATTGCCACCCAGACTTTGGGGCTGCGGGCTTTCCTGGCCACTCTCTCCTCACAAGCACCTTTTTTCATATTTCCCAGCACCGGCCTCCAATATGCCGAACATCCGGAGCTGACTCCCACAGCCAAGGTGGCAGCCAGAACAACTCTTGCTTTTGATGAACGCCTCTGGGAACTCCTTGCATTGCCACCCAGACTTTGGGGCTGCGGGCTTTCCTGGCCACTCTATCCTCCAAAGAACCTTTTTTTCACTTTTCCCTAGCACTGGCCTCCAATATGCCGAACGTCCTGGCCTGGCTCCCACAGCCAAGGTGGCAGCCAGAAATAACTCTTGCTTTCTTTCAAGGCCTCTGGGAACTACTTGCATTGCCACCCAGACTTTGGGGCTGCGGGCTTTCCTGGCCACTCTATCCTCCAAAGAACCTTTTTTTCACTTTTCCCTAGCACCGGACCCCAATATGCCGAACATCTCGAGCTGACTCCCACACCAAAGGTGGCAGCCAGAACAACTCTTGCTTTCTTTCAAGGTCTCTGGGAACTACTTGCATTGTCACCCAGACTTTGGGGCTGCGGGCTTTCCTGGCCACTCCATCCTCAAAAGCACCTTTTTTCATATTTCCCAGAACTGGTCTCCAATATTACAAACATCCGGAGCTGACTCCCACAGCCAAGGTGGCAGCCAGAACAACTCTTGTTTTCTTGCAAGGACTCTGGGAACTATTTGCATTGCCACCCAGACTTTGGGGCTGCGGGCTTTCCTGGCCACTCTCTCCTCACAAGCACCTTTTTTCATATTTCCCAGCACCGGCCTCCAATATGCCGAACATCCGGAGCTGACTCCCACAGCCAAGGTGGCAGCCAGAACAACTCTTGCTTTTTATGAACGCCTCTGGGAACTACTTGCATTGCCACCCAGACTTTGGGGCTGCGGGCTTTCCTGGCCACTCTATCCTCAAAAGAAACTTTTTTTCACTTTTCCCTAGCATCGGCCCCCAATATGCCGAACGTCCCGAGCTGAGTCCCACAGCCAAGGTGGCAGCCAGAACAACTCTTGTTTTCTTTCAAGGACCCTCGGAACTACTTGCCTTGCCAGCCAGACTTTGGGGCTGCGGGCTTCCTTGGCCACTCTATCCTCAAAAGCACCTTTTTTCACTTTATCCCAGCACCGGCCTCCAATACACCGAACGTCCGGAGCTGACTCCCACACCCAAGGTGGCAGCCAGAACAACTCTTGCTTTTTATGAACGCCTCTGGGAACTACTTGCATTGCCACCCAGACTTTGGGGCTGCGGGCTTTCCTGGCCACTCTATCCTCCAAAGAACCTTTTTTTCACTTTTCCCTAGCACTGGCCTCCAATATGCCGAACGTCCTGGCCTGGCTCCCACACCCAAGGTGGCAGCCAGAAATAACTCTTGCTTTCTTTCAAGGTCTCTGGGAACTACTTGCATTGCCACCCAGACTTTGGGGCTGCGGGCTTTCCTGGCTATTATATCCTCCAAAGAACTTTTTTTCACTTTTCCCTAGCACCGGATCCCAATATGCCGAACGTCTCGAGCTGACTCCCACAGCCAAGTTGGCAGCCAGAACAACTCTTGCTTTCTTTCAAGGTCTCTGGGAACTACTTGCATTGCTACCCAGACTTTGGGGCTGCGGGCTTTCCTGGCCACTCCATCCTCAAAAGCACCTTTTTTTCATACTTCCCAGCACCGGACCCCAATATGCCGAACATCCGGAGCTGACTCCCACACCCAAGGTGGCAGCCAGAACAACTCTTGCTTTTTATGAACGCCTCTGGGAACTCCTTGCATTGCTACCCAGACTTTGGGGCTGCGGGCTTTCCTGGCCACTCTATCCTCCAAAGAACCTTTTTTTCACTTTTCCCTAGCACCGGCCCCCAATATGCCGAACGTCCTGGCCTGGCTCCCACACCCAAGGTGGCAGCCAAAGCAACTCTTGCTTTCTTTCAAGCTCTCTGGGAACTACTTGCATTGCCACCCAGACTTTGGGGCTGCGGGCTTTCCTGGCCACTCTATCCTCAAAAGTACCTTTTTTTCACTTTTCCCTAGCACTGGCCTCCAATATGCCGAACGTCCTGGCCTGGCTCCCACAGCCAAGGTGGCAGCCAGAAATAACTCTTGCTTTCTTTCAAGGCCTCTGGGAACTACTTGCATTGCCACCCAGACTTTGGGGCTGCGGGCTTTCCTGGCCACTCTATCCTCCAAAGAACCTTTTTTTCACTTTTCCCTAGCACCGGACCCCAATATGCCGAACATCTCGAGCTGACTCCCACACCAAAGGTGGCAGCCAGAACAACTCTTGCTTTCTTTCAAGGTCTCTGGGAACTACTTGCATTGTCACCCAGACTTTGGGGCTGCGGGCTTTCCTGGCCACTCCATCCTCAAAAGCACCTTTTTTCATATTTCCCAGAACTGGTCTCCAATATTACAAACATCCGGAGCTGACTCCCACAGCCAAGGTGGCAGCCAGAACAACTCTTGTTTTCTTGCAAGGACTCTGGGAACTACTTGCATTTCCACCCAGACTTTGGGGCTGCGGGCTTTCCTGGCCACTCTATCCTCAAAAAGCACCTTTTTTCATATTTCCCAGCACCGGCCTCCAATATGCCGAACATCTGGAGCTGACTCCCACAGCAAAGGTGGCAGCCAGAACAACTCTTGCTTTTTATGAACGCCTCTGGGAACTACTTGCATTGCCACCCAGACTTTGGGGCTGCGGGCTTTCCTGGCCACTCTATCCTCAAAAGAACCATTTTTTCACTTTTCCCTAGCACCGGCCCCCAATATGCCGAACGTCCTGGCCTGGCTCCCACAGCCAAGGTGGCAGCCAGAACAACTCTTGCTTTTTATGAACGCCTCTGGGAACTACTTGCATTGCCACCCAGACTTTGGGGCTGCGGGCTTTCCTGGCCTCTCTATCTTCAAAAGCACCTTTTTTTCCTATTTCCCAGCATAGGCCTCCAATATGCCGAATTTCCTGGCCTGGCTCCCACACCCAAGGTGGCAGCCAGAAATAACTCTTGCTTTCTTTCAAGGTCTCTGGGAACTACTTGCATTGCCACCCAGACTTTGGGGCTGCGGGCTTTCCTGGCCACTCTATCCTCCAAAGAACCTTTTTTTCACTTTTCCCTAGCACTGGCCTCCAATATGCCGAACGTCCTGGCCTGGCTCCCACACCCAAGGTGGCAGCCAGAAATAACTCTTGCTTTCTTTCAAGGTCTCTGGGAACTACTTGCATTGCCACCCAGACTTTGGGGCTGCGGGCTTTCCTGGCTATTATATCCTCCAAAGAACTTTTTTTCACTTTTCCCTAGCACCGGATCCCAATATGCCGAACGTCTCGAGCTGACTCCCACAGCCAAGTTGGCAGCCAGAACAACTCTTGCTTTCTTTCAAGGTCTCTGGGAACTACTTGCATTGCTACCCAGACTTTGGGGCTGCGGGCTTTCCTGGCCACTCCATCCTCAAAAGCACCTTTTTTTCATACTTCCCAGCACCGGACCCCAATATGCCGAACATCCGGAGCTGACTCCCACACCCAAGGTGGCAGCCAGAACAACTCTTGCTTTTTATGAACGCCTCTGGGAACTCCTTGCATTGCTACCCAGACTTTGGGGCTGCGGGCTTTCCTGGCCACTCTATCCTCAAAAGAACCTTTTTTTCACTTTTCCCTAGCATCGGCCCCCAATATGCCGAACGTCCCGAGCTGAGTCCCACAGCCAAGGTGGCAGCCAGAACAACTCTTGTTTTCTTTCAAGGACTCTGGGAACTACTTGCCTTGCCACCCAGACTTTGGGGCTGCGGGCTTCCTTGGCCACTCTATCCTCAAAAAGCACATTTTTTCACTTTATCCCAGCACCGGCCTCCAATATGCCGAACATCTGGAGCTGACTCCCACAGCAAAGGTGGCAGCCAGAACAACTCTTGCTTTTTATGAACGCCTCTGGGAACTACTTGCATTGCCACCCAGACTTTGGGGCTGCGGGCTTTCCTGGCCACTCTCTCCTCACAAGCACCTTTTTTCATATTTCCCAGCACCGGCCTCCAATATGCCGAACATCCGGAGCTGACTCCCACAGCCAAGGTGGCAGCCAGAACAACTCTTGCTTTTGATGAACGCCTCTGGGAACTCCTTGCATTGCCACCCAGACTTTGGGGCTGCGGGCTTTCCTGGCCACTCTATCCTCCAAAGAACCTTTTTTTCACTTTTCCCTAGCACTGGCCTCCAATATGCCGAACGTCCTGGCCTGGCTCCCACAGCCAAGGTGGCAGCCAGAAATAACTCTTGCTTTCTTTCAAGGCCTCTGGGAACTACTTGCATTGCCACCCAGACTTTGGGGCTGCGGGCTTTCCTGGCCACTCTATCCTCCAAAGAACCTTTTTTTCACTTTTCCCTAGCACCGGACCCCAATATGCCGAACATCTCGAGCTGACTCCCACACCAAAGGTGGCAGCCAGAACAACTCTTGCTTTCTTTCAAGGTCTCTGGGAACTACTTGCATTGTCACCCAGACTTTGGGGCTGCGGGCTTTCCTGGCCACTCCATCCTCAAAAGCACCTTTTTTCATATTTCCCAGAACTGGTCTCCAATATTACAAACATCCGGAGCTGACTCCCACAGCCAAGGTGGCAGCCAGAACAACTCTTGTTTTCTTGCAAGGACTCTGGGAACTACTTGCATTTCCACCCAGACTTTGGGGCTGCGGGCTTTCCTGGCCACTCTATCCTCAAAAAGCACCTTTTTTCATATTTCCCAGCACCGGCCTCCAATATGCCGAACATCTGGAGCTGACTCCCACAGCAAAGGTGGCAGCCAGAACAACTCTTGCTTTTTATGAACGCCTCTGGGAACTACTTGCATTGCCACCCAGACTTTGGGGCTGCGGGCTTTCCTGGCCACTCTATCCTCAAAAGAACCATTTTTTCACTTTTCCCTAGCACCGGCCCCCAATATGCCGAACGTCCTGGCCTGGCTCCCACAGCCAAGGTGGCAGCCAGAACAACTCTTGCTTTTTATGAACGCCTCTGGGAACTACTTGCATTGCCACCCAGACTTTGGGGCTGCGGGCTTTCCTGGCCTCTCTATCTTCAAAAGCACCTTTTTTTCCTATTTCCCAGCATAGGCCCCCAATATGCCGAATTTCCTGGCCTGGCTCCCACACCCAAGGTGGCAGCCAGAAATAACTCTTGCTTTCTTTCAAGGTCTCTGGGAACTACTTGCATTGCCACCCAGACTTTGGGGCTGCGGGCTTTCCTGGCCACTCTATCCTCCAAAGAACCTTTTTTTCACTTTTCCCTAGCACTGGCCTCCAATATGCCGAACGTCCTGGCCTGGCTCCCACACCCAAGGTGGCAGCCAGAAATAACTCTTGCTTTCTTTCAAGGTCTCTGGGAACTACTTGCATTGCCACCCAGACTTTGGGGCTGCGGGCTTTCCTGGCTATTATATCCTCCAAAGAACTTTTTTTCACTTTTCCCTAGCACCGGATCCCAATATGCCGAACGTCTCGAGCTGACTCCCACAGCCAAGTTGGCAGCCAGAACAACTCTTGCTTTCTTTCAAGGTCTCTGGGAACTACTTGCATTGCTACCCAGACTTTGGGGCTGCGGGCTTTCCTGGCCACTCCATCCTCAAAAGCACCTTTTTTTCATACTTCCCAGCACCGGACCCCAATATGCCGAACATCCGGAGCTGACTCCCACACCCAAGGTGGCAGCCAGAACAACTCTTGCTTTTTATGAACGCCTCTGGGAACTCCTTGCATTGCTACCCAGACTTTGGGGCTGCGGGCTTTCCTGGCCACTCTATCCTCAAAAGAACCTTTTTTTCACTTTTCCCTAGCATCGGCCCCCAATATGCCGAACGTCCCGAGCTGAGTCCCACAGCCAAGGTGGCAGCCAGAACAACTCTTGTTTTCTTTCAAGGACTCTGGGAACTACTTGCCTTGCCACCCAGACTTTGGGGCTGCGGGCTTCCTTGGCCACTCTATCCTCAAAAAGCACATTTTTTCACTTTATCCCAGCACCGGCCTCCAATATGCCGAACATCTGGAGCTGACTCCCACAGCAAAGGTGGCAGCCAGAACAACTCTTGCTTTTTATGAACGCCTCTGGGAACTACTTGCATTGCCACCCAGACTTTGGGGCTGCGGGCTTTCCTGGCCACTCTCTCCTCACAAGCACCTTTTTTCATATTTCCCAGCACCGGCCTCCAATATGCCGAACATCCGGAGCTGACTCCCACAGCCAAGGTGGCAGCCAGAACAACTCTTGCTTTTGATGAACGCCTCTGGGAACTCCTTGCATTGCCACCCAGACTTTGGGGCTGCGGGCTTTCCTGGCCACTCTATCCTCCAAAGAACCTTTTTTTCACTTTTCCCTAGCACTGGCCTCCAATATGCCGAACGTCCTGGCCTGGCTCCCACACCCAAGGTGGCAGCCAGAAATAACTCTTGCTTTCTTTCAAGGTCTCTGGGAACTACTTGCATTGCCACCCAGACTTTGGGGCTGCGGGCTTTCCTGGCCACTCTATCCTCAAAAGCACCTTTTTTCATATTTCCCAGAACTGGTCTCCAATATTACAAACATCCGGAGCTGACTCCCACAGCCAAGGTGGCAGCCAGAACAACTCTTGTTTTCTTGCAAGGACTCTGGGAACTACTTGCATTTCCACCCAGACTTTGGGGCTGCGGGCTTTCCTGGCCACTCTATCCTCAAAAAGCACCTTTTTTCATATTTCCCAGCACCGGCCTCCAATATGCCGAACATCTGGAGCTGACTCCCACAGCAAAGGTGGCAGCCAGAACAACTCTTGCTTTTTATGAACGCCTCTGGGAACTACTTGCATTGCCACCCAGACTTTGGGGCTGCGGGCTTTCCTGGCCACTCTATCCTCAAAAGAACCTTTTTTTCACTTTTCCCTAGCATCGGCCCCCAATATGCCGAACGTCCCGAGCTGAGTCCCACAGCCAAGGTGGCAGCCAGAACAACTCTTGTTTTCTTTCAAGGACTCTGGGAACTACTTGCATTGCAACCCAGACTTTGGGGCTGCGGGCTTCCTTGGCCACTCTATCCTCAAAAAGCACATTTTTTCACTTTATCCCAGCACCGGCCTCCAATATGCCGAACATCTGGAGCTGACTCCCACAGCCAAGGTGGCAGCCAGAAAAACTCTTGCTTTTGATGAACGCCTCTGGGAACTACTTTCATTGCCAGCCAGACTTTGGGGCTGCGGGCTTTCCTGGCCACTCTATCCTCCAAAGAACCTTTTTTTCACTTTTCCCTAGCACTGTCCTCCAATATGCCGAACGTCCTGGCCTGGCTCCCACACCCAAGGTGGCAGCCAGAAATAACTCTTGCTTTCTTTCAAGGTCTCTGGGAACTACTTGCATTGCCACCCAGACTTTGGGGCTGCGGGCTTTCCTGGCCACTCTATCCTCCAAAGAACCTTTTTTTCACTTTTCCCTAGCACCGGACCCCAATATGCCGAACATCTCGAGCTGACTCCCACAGCCAAGTTGGCAGCCAGAACAACTCTTGCTTTCTTTCAAGGTCTCTGGGAACTACTTGCATTGTCACCCAGACTTTGGGGCTGCGGGCTTTCCTGCCCACTCCATCCTCAAAAGCACCTTTTTTTCATATTTCCCAGCACCGGCCTCCAATACGCCGAATTTCCTGGCCTGGCTCCCACAGCCAAGGTGGCAGCCAGAAATAACTCTTGTTTTCTTTCAAGGACTCTGGGAACTACTTGCCTTGCCAGCCAGACTTTGGGGCTGCGGGCTTCCTTGGCCACTCTATCCTCAAAAGCACCTTTTCTTCATATTTCCCAGCACCGGCCTCCAATACACCGAACGTCCGGAGCTGACTCCCACAGCCAAGGTGGCAGCCAGAACAACTCTTGCTTTTGATGAACGCCTCTGGGAACTCCTTGCATTGCCACCCAAACCTTGGGGCTGCGGGCTTTCCTGGCCACTCTATCTTCAAAAGCACCTTTTTTTCATATTTCCCAGCACCAGCCTCCAATACGCCGAACGTCGGGAGCTGACTCCCACACCCAAGTTGGCAGCCAGAACAACTCTTGCTTTCTTTCAACGTCTCTGGGAACTATTTGCATTGCCACCCAGACTTTGGGGCTGCGGGCTTTCCTGGCCACTCTATCCTCCAAAGAACCTTTTTTTCACTTTTCCCTAGCACCGGACCCCAATATGCCGAACGTCCTGGCCTGGCTCCCACACCCAAGGTGGCAGCCAAAGCAACTCTTGCTTTCTTTCAAGCTCACTGGGAACTACTTGCTTTGCCACCCAGACTTTTGGGCTGTGGGTTTTCCTGGCCACTCTATCCTCAAAAGCACCTTTTTTCATATTTCCCAGCACTGGCCTCCAATATTCCAAACATCCGGAGCTGACTCCCACAGCAAAGGTGGCAGCCAGAACAACTCTTGCTTTTGATGAACGCCTCTGGGAACTACTTGCATTGCCACCCAGACTTTGGGGCTGCGGGCTTTCCTGGCCACTCTATCCTCAAAAGAAACTTTTTTTCACTTTTCCCTAGCATCGGCCCCCAATATGCCGAACGTCCCGAGCTGAGTCCCACAGCCAAGGTGGCAGCCAGAACAACTCTTGTTTTTTTTCAAGGACCCTCGGAACTACTTGCCTTGCCAGCCAGACTTTGGGGCTGCGGGCTTCCTTGGCCACTCTATCCTCAAAAGCACCTTTTTTCACTTTATCCCAGCACCGGCCTCCAATACACCGAACGTCCGGAGCTGACTCCCACACCCAAGGTGGCAGCCAGAACAACTCTTCCTTTTTATGAACGCCTCTGGGAACTACTTGCATTGCCACCCAGACTTTGGGGCTGCGGGCTTTCCTGGCCACTCTCTCCTCACAAGCACCTTTTTTCATATTTCCCAGCACCGGCCTCCAATATGCCGAACATCTCGAGCTGACTCCCACACCAAAGGTGGCAGCCAGAACAACTCTTGCTTTCTTTCAAGGTCTCTGGGAACTACTTGCATTGTCACCCAGACTTTGGGGCTGCGGGCTTTCCTGGCCACTCCATCCTCAAAAGCACCTTTTTTCATATTTCCCAGAACTGGTCTCCAATATTACAAACATCCGGAGCTGACTCCCACAGCCAAGGTGGCAGCCAGAACAACTCTTGTTTTCTTGCAAGGACTCTGGGAACTACTTGCATTTCCACCCAGACTTTGGGGCTGCGGGCTTTCCTGGCCACTCTATCCTCAAAAAGCACCTTTTTTCATATTTCCCAGCACCGGCCTCCAATATGCCGAACATCTGGAGCTGACTCCCACAGCAAAGGTGGCAGCCAGAACAACTCTTGCTTTTTATGAACGCCTCTGGGAACTACTTGCATTGCCACCCAGACTTTGGGGCTGCGGGCTTTCCTGGCCACTCTATCCTCAAAAGAACCATTTTTTCACTTTTCCCTAGCACCGGCCCCCAATATGCCGAACGTCCTGGCCTGGCTCCCACAGCCAAGGTGGCAGCCAGAACAACTCTTGCTTTTTATGAACGCCTCTGGGAACTACTTGCATTGCCACCCAGACTTTGGGGCTGCGGGCTTTCCTGGCCTCTCTATCTTCAAAAGCACCTTTTTTTCCTATTTCCCAGCATAGGCCTCCAATATGCCGAATTTCCTGGCCTGGCTCCCACACCCAAGGTGGCAGCCAGAAATAACTCTTGCTTTCTTTCAAGGTCTCTGGGAACTACTTGCATTGCCACCCAGACTTTGGGGCTGCGGGCTTTCCTGGCCACTCTATCCTCCAAAGAACCTTTTTTTCACTTTTCCCTAGCACTGGCCTCCAATATGCCGAACGTCCTGGCCTGGCTCCCACACCCAAGGTGGCAGCCAGAAATAACTCTTGCTTTCTTTCAAGGTCTCTGGGAACTACTTGCATTGCCACCCAGACTTTGGGGCTGCGGGCTTTCCTGGCTATTATATCCTCCAAAGAACTTTTTTTCACTTTTCCCTAGCACCGGATCCCAATATGCCGAACGTCTCGAGCTGACTCCCACAGCCAAGTTGGCAGCCAGAACAACTCTTGCTTTCTTTCAAGGTCTCTGGGAACTACTTGCATTGCTACCCAGACTTTGGGGCTGCGGGCTTTCCTGGCCACTCCATCCTCAAAAGCACCTTTTTTTCATACTTCCCAGCACCGGACCCCAATATGCCGAACATCCGGAGCTGACTCCCACACCCAAGGTGGCAGCCAGAACAACTCTTGCTTTTTATGAACGCCTCTGGGAACTCCTTGCATTGCTACCCAGACTTTGGGGCTGCGGGCTTTCCTGGCCACTCTATCCTCAAAAGAACCTTTTTTTCACTTTTCCCTAGCATCGGCCCCCAATATGCCGAACGTCCCGAGCTGAGTCCCACAGCCAAGGTGGCAGCCAGAACAACTCTTGTTTTCTTTCAAGGACTCTGGGAACTACTTGCCTTGCCACCCAGACTTTGGGGCTGCGGGCTTCCTTGGCCACTCTATCCTCAAAAAGCACATTTTTTCACTTTATCCCAGCACCGGCCTCCAATATGCCGAACATCTGGAGCTGACTCCCACAGCAAAGGTGGCAGCCAGAACAACTCTTGCTTTTTATGAACGCCTCTGGGAACTACTTGCATTGCCACCCAGACTTTGGGGCTGCGGGCTTTCCTGGCCACTCTCTCCTCACAAGCACCTTTTTTCATATTTCCCAGCACCGGCCTCCAATATGCCGAACATCCGGAGCTGACTCCCACAGCCAAGGTGGCAGCCAGAACAACTCTTGCTTTTGATGAACGCCTCTGGGAACTCCTTGCATTGCCACCCAGACTTTGGGGCTGCGGGCTTTCCTGGCCACTCTATCCTCCAAAGAACCTTTTTTTCACTTTTCCCTAGCACTGGCCTCCAATATGCCGAACGTCCTGGCCTGGCTCCCACAGCCAAGGTGGCAGCCAGAAATAACTCTTGCTTTCTTTCAAGGCCTCTGGGAACTACTTGCATTGCCACCCAGACTTTGGGGCTGCGGGCTTTCCTGGCCACTCTATCCTCCAAAGAACCTTTTTTTCACTTTTCCCTAGCACCGGACCCCAATATGCCGAACATCTCGAGCTGACTCCCACACCAAAGGTGGCAGCCAGAACAACTCTTGCTTTCTTTCAAGGTCTCTGGGAACTACTTGCATTGTCACCCAGACTTTGGGGCTGCGGGCTTTCCTGGCCACTCCATCCTCAAAAGCACCTTTTTTCATATTTCCCAGAACTGGTCTCCAATATTACAAACATCCGGAGCTGACTCCCACAGCCAAGGTGGCAGCCAGAACAACTCTTGTTTTCTTGCAAGGACTCTGTGAACTACTTGCATTTCCACCCAGACTTTGGGGCTGCGGGCTTTCCTGGCCACTCTATCCTCAAAAAGCACCTTTTTTCATATTTCCCAGCACCGGCCTCCAATATGCCGAACATCTGGAGCTGACTCCCACAGCAAAGGTGGCAGCCAGAACAACTCTTGCTTTTTATGAACGCCTCTGGGAACTACTTGCATTGCCACCCAGACTTTGGGGCTGCGGGCTTTCCTGGCCACTCTATCCTCAAAAGAACCATTTTTTCACTTTTCCCTAGCACCGGCCCCCAATATGCCGAACGTCCTGGCCTGGCTCCCACAGCCAAGGTGGCAGCCAGAACAACTCTTGCTTTTTATGAACGCCTCTGGGAACTACTTGCATTGCCACCCAGACTTTGGGGCTGCGGGCTTTCCTGGCCTCTCTATCTTCAAAAGCACCTTTTTTTCCTATTTCCCAGCATAGGCCCCCAATATGCCGAATTTCCTGGCCTGGCTCCCACACCCAAGGTGGCAGCCAGAAATAACTCTTGCTTTCTTTCAAGGTCTCTGGGAACTACTTGCATTGCCACCCAGACTTTGGGGCTGCGGGCTTTCCTGGCCACTCTATCCTCCAAAGAACCTTTTTTTCACTTTTCCCTAGCACTGGCCTCCAATATGCCGAACGTCCTGGCCTGGCTCCCACACCCAAGGTGGCAGCCAGAAATAACTCTTGCTTTCTTTCAAGGTCTCTGGGAACTACTTGCATTGCCACCCAGACTTTGGGGCTGCGGGCTTTCCTGGCTATTATATCCTCCAAAGAACTTTTTTTCACTTTTCCCTAGCACCGGATCCCAATATGCCGAACGTCTCGAGCTGACTCCCACAGCCAAGTTGGCAGCCAGAACAACTCTTGCTTTCTTTCAAGGTCTCTGGGAACTACTTGCATTGCTACCCAGACTTTGGGGCTGCGGGCTTTCCTGGCCACTCCATCCTCAAAAGCACCTTTTTTTCATACTTCCCAGCACCGGACCCCAATATGCCGAACATCCGGAGCTGACTCCCACACCCAAGGTGGCAGCCAGAACAACTCTTGCTTTTTATGAACGCCTCTGGGAACTCCTTGCATTGCTACCCAGACTTTGGGGCTGCGGGCTTTCCTGGCCACTCTATCCTCAAAAGAACCTTTTTTTCACTTTTCCCTAGCATCGGCCCCCAATATGCCGAACGTCCCGAGCTGAGTCCCACAGCCAAGGTGGCAGCCAGAACAACTCTTGTTTTCTTTCAAGGACTCTGGGAACTACTTGCCTTGCCACCCAGACTTTGGGGCTGCGGGCTTCCTTGGCCACTCTATCCTCAAAAAGCACATTTTTTCACTTTATCCCAGCACCGGCCTCCAATATGCCGAACATCTGGAGCTGACTCCCACAGCAAAGGTGGCAGCCAGAACAACTCTTGCTTTTTATGAACGCCTCTGGGAACTACTTGCATTGCCACCCAGACTTTGGGGCTGCGGGCTTTCCTGGCCACTCTCTCCTCACAAGCACCTTTTTTCATATTTCCCAGCACCGGCCTCCAATATGCCGAACATCCGGAGCTGACTCCCACAGCCAAGGTGGCAGCCAGAACAACTCTTGCTTTTGATGAACGCCTCTGGGAACTCCTTGCATTGCCACCCAGACTTTGGGGCTGCGGGCTTTCCTGGCCACTCTATCCTCCAAAGAACCTTTTTTTCACTTTTCCCTAGCACTGGCCTCCAATATGCCGAACGTCCTGGCCTGGCTCCCACACCCAAGGTGGCAGCCAGAAATAACTCTTGCTTTCTTTCAAGGTCTCTGGGAACTACTTGCATTGCCACCCAGACTTTGGGGCTGCGGGCTTTCCTGGCCACTCTATCCTCAAAAGCACCTTTTTTCATATTTCCCAGAACTGGTCTCCAATATTACAAACATCCGGAGCTGACTCCCACAGCCAAGGTGGCAGCCAGAACAACTCTTGTTTTCTTGCAAGGACTCTGGGAACTACTTGCATTTCCACCCAGACTTTGGGGCTGCGGGCTTTCCTGGCCACTCTATCCTCAAAAAGCACCTTTTTTCATATTTCCCAGCACCGGCCTCCAATATGCCGAACATCTGGAGCTGACTCCCACAGCAAAGGTGGCAGCCAGAACAACTCTTGCTTTTTATGAACGCCTCTGGGAACTACTTGCATTGCCACCCAGACTTTGGGGCTGCGGGCTTTCCTGGCCACTCTATCCTCAAAAGAACCTTTTTTTCACTTTTCCCTAGCATCGGCCCCCAATATGCCGAACGTCCCGAGCTGAGTCCCACAGCCAAGGTGGCAGCCAGAACAACTCTTGTTTTCTTTCAAGGACTCTGGGAACTACTTGCATTGCAACCCAGACTTTGGGGCTGCGGGCTTCCTTGGCCACTCTATCCTCAAAAAGCACATTTTTTCACTTTATCCCAGCACCGGCCTCCAATATGCCGAACATCTGGAGCTGACTCCCACAGCCAAGGTGGCAGCCAGAAAAACTCTTGCTTTTGATGAACGCCTCTGGGAACTACTTTCATTGCCAGCCAGACTTTGGGGCTGCGGGCTTTCCTGGCCACTCTATCCTCCAAAGAACCTTTTTTTCACTTTTCCCTAGCACTGTCCTCCAATATGCCGAACGTCCTGGCCTGGCTCCCACACCCAAGGTGGCAGCCAGAAATAACTCTTGCTTTCTTTCAAGGTCTCTGGGAACTACTTGCATTGCCACCCAGACTTTGGGGCTGCGGGCTTTCCTGGCCACTCTATCCTCCAAAGAACCTTTTTTTCACTTTTCCCTAGCACCGGACCCCAATATGCCGAACATCTCGAGCTGACTCCCACAGCCAAGTTGGCAGCCAGAACAACTCTTGCTTTCTTTCAAGGTCTCTGGGAACTACTTGCATTGTCACCCAGACTTTGGGGCTGCGGGCTTTCCTGCCCACTCCATCCTCAAAAGCACCTTTTTTTCATATTTCCCAGCACCGGCCTCCAATACGCCGAATTTCCTGGCCTGGCTCCCACAGCCAAGGTGGCAGCCAGAAATAACTCTTGTTTTCTTTCAAGGACTCTGGGAACTACTTGCCTTGCCAGCCAGACTTTGGGGCTGCGGGCTTCCTTGGCCACTCTATCCTCAAAAGCACCTTTTCTTCATATTTCCCAGCACCGGCCTCCAATACACCGAACGTCCGGAGCTGACTCCCACAGCCAAGGTGGCAGCCAGAACAACTCTTGCTTTTGATGAACGCCTCTGGGAACTCCTTGCATTGCCACCCAAACCTTGGGGCTGCGGGCTTTCCTGGCCACTCTATCTTCAAAAGCACCTTTTTTTCATATTTCCCAGCACCAGCCTCCAATACGCCGAACGTCGGGAGCTGACTCCCACACCCAAGTTGGCAGCCAGAACAACTCTTGCTTTCTTTCAACGTCTCTGGGAACTATTTGCATTGCCACCCAGACTTTGGGGCTGCGGGCTTTCCTGGCCACTCTATCCTCCAAAGAACCTTTTTTTCACTTTTCCCTAGCACCGGACCCCAATATGCCGAACGTCCTGGCCTGGCTCCCACACCCAAGGTGGCAGCCAAAGCAACTCTTGCTTTCTTTCAAGCTCACTGGGAACTACTTGCTTTGCCACCCAGACTTTTGGGCTGTGGGTTTTCCTGGCCACTCTATCCTCAAAAGCACCTTTTTTCATATTTCCCAGCACTGGCCTCCAATATTCCAAACATCCGGAGCTGACTCCCACAGCAAAGGTGGCAGCCAGAACAACTCTTGCTTTTGATGAACGCCTCTGGGAACTACTTGCATTGCCACCCAGACTTTGGGGCTGCGGGCTTTCCTGGCCACTCTATCCTCAAAAGAAACTTTTTTTCACTTTTCCCTAGCATCGGCCCCCAATATGCCGAACGTCCCGAGCTGAGTCCCACAGCCAAGGTGGCAGCCAGAACAACTCTTGTTTTCTTTCAAGGACTCTGGGAACTACTTGCCTTGCCACCCAGACTTTGGGGCTGCGGGCTTCCTTGGCCACTCTATCCTCAAAAAGCACATTTTTTCACTTTATCCCAGCACCGGCCTCCAATATGCCGAACATCTGGAGCTGACTCCCACAGCAAAGGTGGCAGCCAGAACAACTCTTGCTTTTTATGAACGCCTCTGGGAACTACTTGCATTGCCACCCAGACTTTGGGGCTGCGGGCTTTCCTGGCCACTCTCTCCTCACAAGCACCTTTTTTCATATTTCCCAGCACCGGCCTCCAATATGCCGAACATCCGGAGCTGACTCCCACAGCCAAGGTGGCAGCCAGAACAACTCTTGCTTTTGATGAACGCCTCTGGGAACTCCTTGCATTGCCACCCAGACTTTGGGGCTGCGGGCTTTCCTGGCCACTCTATCCTCCAAAGAACCTTTTTTTCACTTTTCCCTAGCACTGGCCTCCAATATGCCGAACGTCCTGGCCTGGCTCCCACAGCCAAGGTGGCAGCCAGAAATAACTCTTGCTTTCTTTCAAGGCCTCTGGGAACTACTTGCATTGCCACCCAGACTTTGGGGCTGCGGGCTTTCCTGGCCACTCTATCCTCCAAAGAACCTTTTTTTCACTTTTCCCTAGCACCGGACCCCAATATGCCGAACATCTCGAGCTGACTCCCACACCAAAGGTGGCAGCCAGAACAACTCTTGCTTTCTTTCAAGGTCTCTGGGAACTACTTGCATTGTCACCCAGACTTTGGGGCTGCGGGCTTTCCTGGCCACTCCATCCTCAAAAGCACCTTTTTTCATATTTCCCAGAACTGGTCTCCAATATTACAAACATCCGGAGCTGACTCCCACAGCCAAGGTGGCAGCCAGAACAACTCTTGTTTTCTTGCAAGGACTCTGTGAACTACTTGCATTTCCACCCAGACTTTGGGGCTGCGGGCTTTCCTGGCCACTCTATCCTCAAAAAGCACCTTTTTTCATATTTCCCAGCACCGGCCTCCAATATGCCGAACATCTGGAGCTGACTCCCACAGCAAAGGTGGCAGCCAGAACAACTCTTGCTTTTTATGAACGCCTCTGGGAACTACTTGCATTGCCACCCAGACTTTGGGGCTGCGGGCTTTCCTGGCCACTCTATCCTCAAAAGAACCATTTTTTCACTTTTCCCTAGCACCGGCCCCCAATATGCCGAACGTCCTGGCCTGGCTCCCACAGCCAAGGTGGCAGCCAGAACAACTCTTGCTTTTTATGAACGCCTCTGGGAACTACTTGCATTGCCACCCAGACTTTGGGGCTGCGGGCTTTCCTGGCCTCTCTATCTTCAAAAGCACCTTTTTTTCCTATTTCCCAGCATAGGCCCCCAATATGCCGAATTTCCTGGCCTGGCTCCCACACCCAAGGTGGCAGCCAGAAATAACTCTTGCTTTCTTTCAAGGTCTCTGGGAACTACTTGCATTGCCACCCAGACTTTGGGGCTGCGGGCTTTCCTGGCCACTCTATCCTCCAAAGAACCTTTTTTTCACTTTTCCCTAGCACTGGCCTCCAATATGCCGAACGTCCTGGCCTGGCTCCCACACCCAAGGTGGCAGCCAGAAATAACTCTTGCTTTCTTTCAAGGTCTCTGGGAACTACTTGCATTGCCACCCAGACTTTGGGGCTGCGGGCTTTCCTGGCTATTATATCCTCCAAAGAACTTTTTTTCACTTTTCCCTAGCACCGGATCCCAATATGCCGAACGTCTCGAGCTGACTCCCACAGCCAAGTTGGCAGCCAGAACAACTCTTGCTTTCTTTCAAGGTCTCTGGGAACTACTTGCATTGCTACCCAGACTTTGGGGCTGCGGGCTTTCCTGGCCACTCCATCCTCAAAAGCACCTTTTTTTCATACTTCCCAGCACCGGACCCCAATATGCCGAACATCCGGAGCTGACTCCCACACCCAAGGTGGCAGCCAGAACAACTCTTGCTTTTTATGAACGCCTCTGGGAACTCCTTGCATTGCTACCCAGACTTTGGGGCTGCGGGCTTTCCTGGCCACTCTATCCTCAAAAGAACCTTTTTTTCACTTTTCCCTAGCATCGGCCCCCAATATGCCGAACGTCCCGAGCTGAGTCCCACAGCCAAGGTGGCAGCCAGAACAACTCTTGTTTTCTTTCAAGGACTCTGGGAACTACTTGCCTTGCCACCCAGACTTTGGGGCTGCGGGCTTCCTTGGCCACTCTATCCTCAAAAAGCACATTTTTTCACTTTATCCCAGCACCGGCCTCCAATATGCCGAACATCTGGAGCTGACTCCCACAGCAAAGGTGGCAGCCAGAACAACTCTTGCTTTTTATGAACGCCTCTGGGAACTACTTGCATTGCCACCCAGACTTTGGGGCTGCGGGCTTTCCTGGCCACTCTCTCCTCACAAGCACCTTTTTTCATATTTCCCAGCACCGGCCTCCAATATGCCGAACATCCGGAGCTGACTCCCACAGCCAAGGTGGCAGCCAGAACAACTCTTGCTTTTGATGAACGCCTCTGGGAACTCCTTGCATTGCCACCCAGACTTTGGGGCTGCGGGCTTTCCTGGCCACTCTATCCTCCAAAGAACCTTTTTTTCACTTTTCCCTAGCACTGGCCTCCAATATGCCGAACGTCCTGGCCTGGCTCCCACACCCAAGGTGGCAGCCAGAAATAACTCTTGCTTTCTTTCAAGGTCTCTGGGAACTACTTGCATTGCCACCCAGACTTTGGGGCTGCGGGCTTTCCTGGCCACTCTATCCTCAAAAGCACCTTTTTTCATATTTCCCAGAACTGGTCTCCAATATTACAAACATCCGGAGCTGACTCCCACAGCCAAGGTGGCAGCCAGAACAACTCTTGTTTTCTTGCAAGGACTCTGGGAACTACTTGCATTTCCACCCAGACTTTGGGGCTGCGGGCTTTCCTGGCCACTCTATCCTCAAAAAGCACCTTTTTTCATATTTCCCAGCACCGGCCTCCAATATGCCGAACATCTGGAGCTGACTCCCACAGCAAAGGTGGCAGCCAGAACAACTCTTGCTTTTTATGAACGCCTCTGGGAACTACTTGCATTGCCACCCAGACTTTGGGGCTGCGGGCTTTCCTGGCCACTCTATCCTCAAAAGAACCTTTTTTTCACTTTTCCCTAGCATCGGCCCCCAATATGCCGAACGTCCCGAGCTGAGTCCCACAGCCAAGGTGGCAGCCAGAACAACTCTTGTTTTCTTTCAAGGACTCTGGGAACTACTTGCATTGCAACCCAGACTTTGGGGCTGCGGGCTTCCTTGGCCACTCTATCCTCAAAAAGCACATTTTTTCACTTTATCCCAGCACCGGCCTCCAATATGCCGAACATCTGGAGCTGACTCCCACAGCCAAGGTGGCAGCCAGAAAAACTCTTGCTTTTGATGAACGCCTCTGGGAACTACTTTCATTGCCAGCCAGACTTTGGGGCTGCGGGCTTTCCTGGCCACTCTATCCTCCAAAGAACCTTTTTTTCACTTTTCCCTAGCACTGTCCTCCAATATGCCGAACGTCCTGGCCTGGCTCCCACACCCAAGGTGGCAGCCAGAAATAACTCTTGCTTTCTTTCAAGGTCTCTGGGAACTACTTGCATTGCCACCCAGACTTTGGGGCTGCGGGCTTTCCTGGCCACTCTATCCTCCAAAGAACCTTTTTTTCACTTTTCCCTAGCACCGGACCCCAATATGCCGAACATCTCGAGCTGACTCCCACAGCCAAGTTGGCAGCCAGAACAACTCTTGCTTTCTTTCAAGGTCTCTGGGAACTACTTGCATTGTCACCCAGACTTTGGGGCTGCGGGCTTTCCTGCCCACTCCATCCTCAAAAGCACCTTTTTTTCATATTTCCCAGCACCGGCCTCCAATACGCCGAATTTCCTGGCCTGGCTCCCACAGCCAAGGTGGCAGCCAGAAATAACTCTTGTTTTCTTTCAAGGACTCTGGGAACTACTTGCCTTGCCAGCCAGACTTTGGGGCTGCGGGCTTCCTTGGCCACTCTATCCTCAAAAGCACCTTTTCTTCATATTTCCCAGCACCGGCCTCCAATACACCGAACGTCCGGAGCTGACTCCCACAGCCAAGGTGGCAGCCAGAACAACTCTTGCTTTTGATGAACGCCTCTGGGAACTCCTTGCATTGCCACCCAAACCTTGGGGCTGCGGGCTTTCCTGGCCACTCTATCTTCAAAAGCACCTTTTTTTCATATTTCCCAGCACCAGCCTCCAATACGCCGAACGTCGGGAGCTGACTCCCACACCCAAGTTGGCAGCCAGAACAACTCTTGCTTTCTTTCAACGTCTCTGGGAACTATTTGCATTGCCACCCAGACTTTGGGGCTGCGGGCTTTCCTGGCCACTCTATCCTCCAAAGAACCTTTTTTTCACTTTTCCCTAGCACCGGACCCCAATATGCCGAACGTCCTGGCCTGGCTCCCACACCCAAGGTGGCAGCCAAAGCAACTCTTGCTTTCTTTCAAGCTCACTGGGAACTACTTGCTTTGCCACCCAGACTTTTGGGCTGTGGGTTTTCCTGGCCACTCTATCCTCAAAAGCACCTTTTTTCATATTTCCCAGCACTGGCCTCCAATATTCCAAACATCCGGAGCTGACTCCCACAGCAAAGGTGGCAGCCAGAACAACTCTTGCTTTTGATGAACGCCTCTGGGAACTACTTGCATTGCCACCCAGACTTTGGGGCTGCGGGCTTTCCTGGCCACTCTATCCTCAAAAGAAACTTTTTTTCACTTTTCCCTAGCATCGGCCCCCAATATGCCGAACGTCCCGAGCTGAGTCCCACAGCCAAGGTGGCAGCCAGAACAACTCTTGTTTTTTTTCAAGGACCCTCGGAACTACTTGCCTTGCCAGCCAGACTTTGGGGCTGCGGGCTTCCTTGGCCACTCTATCCTCAAAAGCACCTTTTTTCACTTTATCCCAGCACCGGCCTCCAATACACCGAACGTCCGGAGCTGACTCCCACACCCAAGGTGGCAGCCAGAACAACTCTTCCTTTTTATGAACGCCTCTGGGAACTACTTGCATTGCCACCCAGACTTTGGGGCTGCGGGCTTTCCTGGCCACTCTCTCCTCACAAGCACCTTTTTTCATATTTCCCAGCACCGGCCTCCAATATGCCGAACATCTCGAGCTGACTCCCACACCAAAGGTGGCAGCCAGAACAACTCTTGCTTTCTTTCAAGGTCTCTGGGAACTACTTGCATTGTCACCCAGACTTTGGGGCTGCGGGCTTTCCTGGCCACTCCATCCTCAAAAGCACCTTTTTTCATATTTCCCAGAACTGGTCTCCAATATTACAAACATCCGGAGCTGACTCCCACAGCCAAGGTGGCAGCCAGAACAACTCTTGTTTTCTTGCAAGGACTCTGGGAACTACTTGCATTTCCACCCAGACTTTGGGGCTGCGGGCTTTCCTGGCCACTCTATCCTCAAAAAGCACCTTTTTTCATATTTCCCAGCACCGGCCTCCAATATGCCGAACATCTGGAGCTGACTCCCACAGCAAAGGTGGCAGCCAGAACAACTCTTGCTTTTTATGAACGCCTCTGGGAACTACTTGCATTGCCACCCAGACTTTGGGGCTGCGGGCTTTCCTGGCCACTCTATCCTCAAAAGAACCTTTTTTTCACTTTTCCCTAGCATCGGCCCCCAATATGCCGAACGTCCCGAGCTGAGTCCCACAGCCAAGGTGGCAGCCAGAACAACTCTTGTTTTCTTTCAAGGACTCTGGGAACTACTTGCATTGCAACCCAGACTTTGGGGCTGCGGGCTTCCTTGGCCACTCTATCCTCAAAAAGCACATTTTTTCACTTTATCCCAGCACCGGCCTCCAATATGCCGAACATCTGGAGCTGACTCCCACAGCCAAGGTGGCAGCCAGAAAAACTCTTGCTTTTGATGAACGCCTCTGGGAACTACTTTCATTGCCAGCCAGACTTTGGGGCTGCGGGCTTTCCTGGCCACTCTATCCTCCAAAGAACCTTTTTTTCACTTTTCCCTAGCACTGTCCTCCAATATGCCGAACGTCCTGGCCTGGCTCCCACACCCAAGGTGGCAGCCAGAAATAACTCTTGCTTTCTTTCAAGGTCTCTGGGAACTACTTGCATTGCCACCCAGACTTTGGGGCTGCGGGCTTTCCTGGCCACTCTATCCTCCAAAGAACCTTTTTTTCACTTTTCCCTAGCACCGGACCCCAATATGCCGAACATCTCGAGCTGACTCCCACAGCCAAGTTGGCAGCCAGAACAACTCTTGCTTTCTTTCAAGGTCTCTGGGAACTACTTGCATTGTCACCCAGACTTTGGGGCTGCGGGCTTTCCTGCCCACTCCATCCTCAAAAGCACCTTTTTTTCATATTTCCCAGCACCGGCCTCCAATACGCCGAATTTCCTGGCCTGGCTCCCACAGCCAAGGTGGCAGCCAGAAATAACTCTTGTTTTCTTTCAAGGACTCTGGGAACTACTTGCCTTGCCAGCCAGACTTTGGGGCTGCGGGCTTCCTTGGCCACTCTATCCTCAAAAGCACCTTTTCTTCATATTTCCCAGCACCGGCCTCCAATACACCGAACGTCCGGAGCTGACTCCCACAGCCAAGGTGGCAGCCAGAACAACTCTTGCTTTTGATGAACGCCTCTGGGAACTCCTTGCATTGCCACCCAAACCTTGGGGCTGCGGGCTTTCCTGGCCACTCTATCTTCAAAAGCACCTTTTTTTCATATTTCCCAGCACCAGCCTCCAATACGCCGAACGTCGGGAGCTGACTCCCACACCCAAGTTGGCAGCCAGAACAACTCTTGCTTTCTTTCAACGTCTCTGGGAACTATTTGCATTGCCACCCAGACTTTGGGGCTGCGGGCTTTCCTGGCCACTCTATCCTCCAAAGAACCTTTTTTTCACTTTTCCCTAGCACCGGACCCCAATATGCCGAACGTCCTGGCCTGGCTCCCACACCCAAGGTGGCAGCCAAAGCAACTCTTGCTTTCTTTCAAGCTCACTGGGAACTACTTGCTTTGCCACCCAGACTTTTGGGCTGTGGGTTTTCCTGGCCACTCTATCCTCAAAAGCACCTTTTTTCATATTTCCCAGCACTGGCCTCCAATATTCCAAACATCCGGAGCTGACTCCCACAGCAAAGGTGGCAGCCAGAACAACTCTTGCTTTTGATGAACGCCTCTGGGAACTACTTGCATTGCCACCCAGACTTTGGGGCTGCGGGCTTTCCTGGCCACTCTATCCTCAAAAGAAACTTTTTTTCACTTTTCCCTAGCATCGGCCCCCAATATGCCGAACGTCCCGAGCTGAGTCCCACAGCCAAGGTGGCAGCCAGAACAACTCTTGTTTTTTTTCAAGGACCCTCGGAACTACTTGCCTTGCCAGCCAGACTTTGGGGCTGCGGGCTTCCTTGGCCACTCTATCCTCAAAAGCACCTTTTTTCACTTTATCCCAGCACCGGCCTCCAATACACCGAACGTCCGGAGCTGACTCCCACACCCAAGGTGGCAGCCAGAACAACTCTTCCTTTTTATGAACGCCTCTGGGAACTACTTGCATTGCCACCCAGACTTTGGGGCTGCGGGCTTTCCTGGCCACTCTCTCCTCACAAGCACCTTTTTTCATATTTCCCAGCACCGGCCTCCAATATGCCGAACATCTCGAGCTGACTCCCACACCAAAGGTGGCAGCCAGAACAACTCTTGCTTTCTTTCAAGGTCTCTGGGAACTACTTGCATTGTCACCCAGACTTTGGGGCTGCGGGCTTTCCTGGCCACTCCATCCTCAAAAGCACCTTTTTTCATATTTCCCAGAACTGGTCTCCAATATTACAAACATCCGGAGCTGACTCCCACAGCCAAGGTGGCAGCCAGAACAACTCTTGTTTTCTTGCAAGGACTCTGGGAACTACTTGCATTTCCACCCAGACTTTGGGGCTGCGGGCTTTCCTGGCCACTCTATCCTCAAAAAGCACCTTTTTTCATATTTCCCAGCACCGGCCTCCAATATGCCGAACATCTGGAGCTGACTCCCACAGCAAAGGTGGCAGCCAGAACAACTCTTGCTTTTTATGAACGCCTCTGGGAACTACTTGCATTGCCACCCAGACTTTGGGGCTGCGGGCTTTCCTGGCCACTCTATCCTCAAAAGAACCATTTTTTCACTTTTCCCTAGCACCGGCCCCCAATATGCCGAACGTCCTGGCCTGGCTCCCACAGCCAAGGTGGCAGCCAGAACAACTCTTGCTTTTTATGAACGCCTCTGGGAACTACTTGCATTGCCACCCAGACTTTGGGGCTGCGGGCTTTCCTGGCCTCTCTATCTTCAAAAGCACCTTTTTTTCCTATTTCCCAGCATAGGCCTCCAATATGCCGAATTTCCTGGCCTGGCTCCCACACCCAAGGTGGCAGCCAGAAATAACTCTTGCTTTCTTTCAAGGTCTCTGGGAACTACTTGCATTGCCACCCAGACTTTGGGGCTGCGGGCTTTCCTGGCCACTCTATCCTCCAAAGAACCTTTTTTTCACTTTTCCCTAGCACTGGCCTCCAATATGCCGAACGTCCTGGCCTGGCTCCCACACCCAAGGTGGCAGCCAGAAATAACTCTTGCTTTCTTTCAAGGTCTCTGGGAACTACTTGCATTGCCACCCAGACTTTGGGGCTGCGGGCTTTCCTGGCTATTATATCCTCCAAAGAACTTTTTTTCACTTTTCCCTAGCACCGGATCCCAATATGCCGAACGTCTCGAGCTGACTCCCACAGCCAAGTTGGCAGCCAGAACAACTCTTGCTTTCTTTCAAGGTCTCTGGGAACTACTTGCATTGCTACCCAGACTTTGGGGCTGCGGGCTTTCCTGGCCACTCCATCCTCAAAAGCACCTTTTTTTCATACTTCCCAGCACCGGACCCCAATATGCCGAACATCCGGAGCTGACTCCCACACCCAAGGTGGCAGCCAGAACAACTCTTGCTTTTTATGAACGCCTCTGGGAACTCCTTGCATTGCTACCCAGACTTTGGGGCTGCGGGCTTTCCTGGCCACTCTATCCTCAAAAGAACCTTTTTTTCACTTTTCCCTAGCATCGGCCCCCAATATGCCGAACGTCCCGAGCTGAGTCCCACAGCCAAGGTGGCAGCCAGAACAACTCTTGTTTTCTTTCAAGGACTCTGGGAACTACTTGCCTTGCCACCCAGACTTTGGGGCTGCGGGCTTCCTTGGCCACTCTATCCTCAAAAAGCACATTTTTTCACTTTATCCCAGCACCGGCCTCCAATATGCCGAACATCTGGAGCTGACTCCCACAGCAAAGGTGGCAGCCAGAACAACTCTTGCTTTTTATGAACGCCTCTGGGAACTACTTGCATTGCCACCCAGACTTTGGGGCTGCGGGCTTTCCTGGCCACTCTCTCCTCACAAGCACCTTTTTTCATATTTCCCAGCACCGGCCTCCAATATGCCGAACATCCGGAGCTGACTCCCACAGCCAAGGTGGCAGCCAGAACAACTCTTGCTTTTGATGAACGCCTCTGGGAACTCCTTGCATTGCCACCCAGACTTTGGGGCTGCGGGCTTTCCTGGCCACTCTATCCTCCAAAGAACCTTTTTTTCACTTTTCCCTAGCACCGGACCCCAATATGCCGAACGTCCTGGCCTGGCTCCCACACCCAAGGTGGCAGCCAAAGCAACTCTTGCTTTCTTTCAAGCTCACTGGGAACTACTTGCTTTGCCACCCAGACTTTTGGGCTGTGGGTTTTCCTGGCCACTCTATCCTCAAAAGCACCTTTTTTCATATTTCCCAGCACTGGCCTCCAATATTCCAAACATCCGGAGCTGACTCCCACAGCAAAGGTGGCAGCCAGAACAACTCTTGCTTTTGATGAACGCCTCTGGGAACTACTTGCATTGCCACCCAGACTTTGGGGCTGCGGGCTTTCCTGGCCACTCTATCCTCAAAAGAAACTTTTTTTCACTTTTCCCTAGCATCGGCCCCCAATATGCCGAACGTCCCGAGCTGAGTCCCACAGCCAAGGTGGCAGCCAGAACAACTCTTGTTTTTTTTCAAGGACCCTCGGAACTACTTGCCTTGCCAGCCAGACTTTGGGGCTGCGGGCTTCCTTGGCCACTCTATCCTCAAAAGCACCTTTTTTCACTTTATCCCAGCACCGGCCTCCAATACACCGAACGTCCGGAGCTGACTCCCACACCCAAGGTGGCAGCCAGAACAACTCTTCCTTTTTATGAACGCCTCTGGGAACTACTTGCATTGCCACCCAGACTTTGGGGCTGCGGGCTTTCCTGGCCACTCTCTCCTCACAAGCACCTTTTTTCATATTTCCCAGCACCGGCCTCCAATATGCCGAACATCTCGAGCTGACTCCCACACCAAAGGTGGCAGCCAGAACAACTCTTGCTTTCTTTCAAGGTCTCTGGGAACTACTTGCATTGTCACCCAGACTTTGGGGCTGCGGGCTTTCCTGGCCACTCCATCCTCAAAAGCACCTTTTTTCATATTTCCCAGAACTGGTCTCCAATATTACAAACATCCGGAGCTGACTCCCACAGCCAAGGTGGCAGCCAGAACAACTCTTGTTTTCTTGCAAGGACTCTGGGAACTACTTGCATTTCCACCCAGACTTTGGGGCTGCGGGCTTTCCTGGCCACTCTATCCTCAAAAAGCACCTTTTTTCATATTTCCCAGCACCGGCCTCCAATATGCCGAACATCTGGAGCTGACTCCCACAGCAAAGGTGGCAGCCAGAACAACTCTTGCTTTTTATGAACGCCTCTGGGAACTACTTGCATTGCCACCCAGACTTTGGGGCTGCGGGCTTTCCTGGCCACTCTATCCTCAAAAGAACCATTTTTTCACTTTTCCCTAGCACCGGCCCCCAATATGCCGAACGTCCTGGCCTGGCTCCCACAGCCAAGGTGGCAGCCAGAACAACTCTTGCTTTTTATGAACGCCTCTGGGAACTACTTGCATTGCCACCCAGACTTTGGGGCTGCGGGCTTTCCTGGCCTCTCTATCTTCAAAAGCACCTTTTTTTCCTATTTCCCAGCATAGGCCTCCAATATGCCGAATTTCCTGGCCTGGCTCCCACACCCAAGGTGGCAGCCAGAAATAACTCTTGCTTTCTTTCAAGGTCTCTGGGAACTACTTGCATTGCCACCCAGACTTTGGGGCTGCGGGCTTTCCTGGCCACTCTATCCTCCAAAGAACCTTTTTTTCACTTTTCCCTAGCACTGGCCTCCAATATGCCGAACGTCCTGGCCTGGCTCCCACACCCAAGGTGGCAGCCAGAAATAACTCTTGCTTTCTTTCAAGGTCTCTGGGAACTACTTGCATTGCCACCCAGACTTTGGGGCTGCGGGCTTTCCTGGCTATTATATCCTCCAAAGAACTTTTTTTCACTTTTCCCTAGCACCGGATCCCAATATGCCGAACGTCTCGAGCTGACTCCCACAGCCAAGTTGGCAGCCAGAACAACTCTTGCTTTCTTTCAAGGTCTCTGGGAACTACTTGCATTGCTACCCAGACTTTGGGGCTGCGGGCTTTCCTGGCCACTCCATCCTCAAAAGCACCTTTTTTTCATACTTCCCAGCACCGGACCCCAATATGCCGAACATCCGGAGCTGACTCCCACACCCAAGGTGGCAGCCAGAACAACTCTTGCTTTTTATGAACGCCTCTGGGAACTCCTTGCATTGCTACCCAGACTTTGGGGCTGCGGGCTTTCCTGGCCACTCTATCCTCAAAAGAACCTTTTTTTCACTTTTCCCTAGCATCGGCCCCCAATATGCCGAACGTCCCGAGCTGAGTCCCACAGCCAAGGTGGCAGCCAGAACAACTCTTGTTTTCTTTCAAGGACTCTGGGAACTACTTGCCTTGCCACCCAGACTTTGGGGCTGCGGGCTTCCTTGGCCACTCTATCCTCAAAAAGCACATTTTTTCACTTTATCCCAGCACCGGCCTCCAATATGCCGAACATCTGGAGCTGACTCCCACAGCAAAGGTGGCAGCCAGAACAACTCTTGCTTTTTATGAACGCCTCTGGGAACTACTTGCATTGCCACCCAGACTTTGGGGCTGCGGGCTTTCCTGGCCACTCTCTCCTCACAAGCACCTTTTTTCATATTTCCCAGCACCGGCCTCCAATATGCCGAACATCCGGAGCTGACTCCCACAGCCAAGGTGGCAGCCAGAACAACTCTTGCTTTTGATGAACGCCTCTGGGAACTCCTTGCATTGCCACCCAGACTTTGGGGCTGCGGGCTTTCCTGGCCACTCTATCCTCCAAAGAACCTTTTTTTCACTTTTCCCTAGCACTGGCCTCCAATATGCCGAACGTCCTGGCCTGGCTCCCACACCCAAGGTGGCAGCCAGAAATAACTCTTGCTTTCTTTCAAGGTCTCTGGGAACTACTTGCATTGCCACCCAGACTTTGGGGCTGCGGGCTTTCCTGGCCACTCTATCCTCAAAAGCACCTTTTTTCATATTTCCCAGAACTGGTCTCCAATATTACAAACATCCGGAGCTGACTCCCACAGCCAAGGTGGCAGCCAGAACAACTCTTGTTTTCTTGCAAGGACTCTGGGAACTACTTGCATTTCCACCCAGACTTTGGGGCTGCGGGCTTTCCTGGCCACTCTATCCTCAAAAAGCACCTTTTTTCATATTTCCCAGCACCGGCCTCCAATATGCCGAACATCTGGAGCTGACTCCCACAGCAAAGGTGGCAGCCAGAACAACTCTTGCTTTTTATGAACGCCTCTGGGAACTACTTGCATTGCCACCCAGACTTTGGGGCTGCGGGCTTTCCTGGCCACTCTATCCTCAAAAGAACCTTTTTTTCACTTTTCCCTAGCATCGGCCCCCAATATGCCGAACGTCCCGAGCTGAGTCCCACAGCCAAGGTGGCAGCCAGAACAACTCTTGTTTTCTTTCAAGGACTCTGGGAACTACTTGCATTGCAACCCAGACTTTGGGGCTGCGGGCTTCCTTGGCCACTCTATCCTCAAAAAGCACATTTTTTCACTTTATCCCAGCACCGGCCTCCAATATGCCGAACATCTGGAGCTGACTCCCACAGCCAAGGTGGCAGCCAGAAAAACTCTTGCTTTTGATGAACGCCTCTGGGAACTACTTTCATTGCCAGCCAGACTTTGGGGCTGCGGGCTTTCCTGGCCACTCTATCCTCCAAAGAACCTTTTTTTCACTTTTCCCTAGCACTGTCCTCCAATATGCCGAACGTCCTGGCCTGGCTCCCACACCCAAGGTGGCAGCCAGAAATAACTCTTGCTTTCTTTCAAGGTCTCTGGGAACTACTTGCATTGCCACCCAGACTTTGGGGCTGCGGGCTTTCCTGGCCACTCTATCCTCCAAAGAACCTTTTTTTCACTTTTCCCTAGCACCGGACCCCAATATGCCGAACATCTCGAGCTGACTCCCACAGCCAAGTTGGCAGCCAGAACAACTCTTGCTTTCTTTCAAGGTCTCTGGGAACTACTTGCATTGTCACCCAGACTTTGGGGCTGCGGGCTTTCCTGCCCACTCCATCCTCAAAAGCACCTTTTTTTCATATTTCCCAGCACCGGCCTCCAATACGCCGAATTTCCTGGCCTGGCTCCCACAGCCAAGGTGGCAGCCAGAAATAACTCTTGTTTTCTTTCAAGGACTCTGGGAACTACTTGCCTTGCCAGCCAGACTTTGGGGCTGCGGGCTTCCTTGGCCACTCTATCCTCAAAAGCACCTTTTCTTCATATTTCCCAGCACCGGCCTCCAATACACCGAACGTCCGGAGCTGACTCCCACAGCCAAGGTGGCAGCCAGAACAACTCTTGCTTTTGATGAACGCCTCTGGGAACTCCTTGCATTGCCACCCAAACCTTGGGGCTGCGGGCTTTCCTGGCCACTCTATCTTCAAAAGCACCTTTTTTTCATATTTCCCAGCACCAGCCTCCAATACGCCGAACGTCGGGAGCTGACTCCCACACCCAAGTTGGCAGCCAGAACAACTCTTGCTTTCTTTCAACGTCTCTGGGAACTATTTGCATTGCCACCCAGACTTTGGGGCTGCGGGCTTTCCTGGCCACTCTATCCTCCAAAGAACCTTTTTTTCACTTTTCCCTAGCACCGGACCCCAATATGCCGAACGTCCTGGCCTGGCTCCCACACCCAAGGTGGCAGCCAAAGCAACTCTTGCTTTCTTTCAAGCTCACTGGGAACTACTTGCTTTGCCACCCAGACTTTTGGGCTGTGGGTTTTCCTGGCCACTCTATCCTCAAAAGCACCTTTTTTCATATTTCCCAGCACTGGCCTCCAATATTCCAAACATCCGGAGCTGACTCCCACAGCAAAGGTGGCAGCCAGAACAACTCTTGCTTTTGATGAACGCCTCTGGGAACTACTTGCATTGCCACCCAGACTTTGGGGCTGCGGGCTTTCCTGGCCACTCTATCCTCAAAAGAAACTTTTTTTCACTTTTCCCTAGCATCGGCCCCCAATATGCCGAACGTCCCGAGCTGAGTCCCACAGCCAAGGTGGCAGCCAGAACAACTCTTGTTTTTTTTCAAGGACCCTCGGAACTACTTGCCTTGCCAGCCAGACTTTGGGGCTGCGGGCTTCCTTGGCCACTCTATCCTCAAAAGCACCTTTTTTCACTTTATCCCAGCACCGGCCTCCAATACACCGAACGTCCGGAGCTGACTCCCACACCCAAGGTGGCAGCCAGAACAACTCTTCCTTTTTATGAACGCCTCTGGGAACTACTTGCATTGCCACCCAGACTTTGGGGCTGCGGGCTTTCCTGGCCACTCTCTCCTCACAAGCACCTTTTTTCATATTTCCCAGCACCGGCCTCCAATATGCCGAACATCCGGAGCTGACTCCCACAGCCAAGGTGGCAGCCAGAACAACTCTTGCTTTTTATGAACGCCTCTGGGAACTACTTGCATTGCCACCCAGACTTTGGGGCTGCGGGCTTTCCTGGCCACTCTATCCTCCAAAGAACCTTTTTTTCACTTTTCCCTAGCACCGGCCCCCAATATGCCGAACGTCCTGGCCTGGCTCCCACACCCAAGGTGGCAGCCAAAGCAACTCTTGCTTTCTTTCAAGCTCTCTGGGAACTACTTGCATTGCCACCCAGACTTTGGGGCTGCGGGCTTTCCTGGCCACTCTATCCTCAAAAGTACCTTTTTTTCACTTTTCCCTAGCACTGGCCTCCAATATGCCGAACGTCCTGGCCTGGCTCCCACAGCCAAGGTGGCAGCCAGAAATAACTCTTGCTTTCTTTCAAGGTCTCTGGGAACTACTTGCATTGCCACCCAGACTTTGGGGCTGCGGGCTTTCCTGGCCACTCTATCCTCCAAAGAACCTTTTTTTCACTTTTCCCTAGCACTGGCCTCCAATATGCCGAACGTCCTGGCCTGGCTCCCACACCCAAGGTGGCAGCCAGAAATAACTCTTGCTTTCTTTCAAGGCCTCTGGGAACTACTTGCATTGCCACCCAGACTTTGGGGCTGCGGGCTTTCCTGGCCACTCTATCCTCCAAAGAACCTTTTTTTCACTTTTCCCTAGCACCGGACCCCAATATGCCGAACATCTCGAGCTGACTCCCACACCAAAGGTGGCAGCCAGAACAACTCTTGCTTTCTTTCAAGGTCTCTGGGAACTACTTGCATTGTCACCCAGACTTTGGGGCTGCGGGCTTTCCTGGCCACTCCATCCTCAAAAGCACCTTTTTTCATATTTCCCAGAACTGGTCTCCAATATTACAAACATCCGGAGCTGACTCCCACAGCCAAGGTGGCAGCCAGAACAACTCTTGTTTTCTTGCAAGGACTCTGGGAACTACTTGCATTTCCACCCACACTTTGGGGCTGCGGGCTTTCCTGGCCACTCTATCCTCAAAAAGCACCTTTTTTCATATTTCCCAGCACCGGCCTCCAATATGCCGAACATCTGGAGCTGACTCCCACAGCAAAGGTGGCAGCCAGAACAACTCTTGCTTTTTATGAACGCCTCTGGGAACTACTTGCATTGCCACCCAGACTTTGGGGCTGCGGGCTTTCCTGGCCACTCTATCCTCAAAAGAACCATTTTTTCACTTTTCCCTAGCACCGGCCCCCAATATGCCGAACGTCTTGGCCTGGCTCCCACAGCCAAGGTGGCAGCCAGAACAACTCTTGCTTTTTATGAACGCCTCTGGGAACTACTTGCATTGCCACCCAGACTTTGGGGCTGCGGGCTTTCCTGGCCTCTCTATCTTCAAAAGCACCTTTTTTTCCTATTTCCCAGCATAGGCCTCCAATATGCCGAACGTCCTGGCCTGGCTCCCACACCCAAGGTGGCAGCCAGAAATAACTCTTGCTTTCTTTCAAGGTCTCTGGGAACTACTTGCATTGCCACCCAGACTTTGGGGCTGCGGGCTTTCCTGGCCACTCTATCCTCCAAAGAACCTTTTTTTCACTTTTCCCTAGCACTGGCCTCCAATATGCCGAACGTCCTGGCCTGGCTCCCACACCCAAGGTGGCAGCCAGAAATAACTCTTGCTTTCTTTCAAGGTCTCTGGGAACTACTTGCATTGCCAGCCAGACTTTGGGGCTGCGGGCTTTCCTGGCCACTCTATCCTCCAAAGAACCTTTTTTTCACTTTTCCCTAGCACCGGACCCCAATATGCCGAACATCTCGAGCTGACTCCCACACCAAAGGTGGCAGCCAGAACAACTCTTGCTTTCTTTCAAGGTCTCTGGGAACTACTTGCATTGTCACCCAGACTTTGGGGCTGCGGGCTTTCCTGGTCACTCTATCCTCAAAAGCACCTTTTTTCATATTTCCCAGAACTGGTCTCCAATATTACAAACATCCGGAGCTGACTCCCACAGCCAAGGTGGCAGCCAGAACAACTCTTGTTTTCTTGCAAGGACTCTGGGAACTACTTGCATTGCCACCCAGACTTTGGGGCTGCGGGCTTTCCTGGCCACTCTATCCTCAAAAAGCACCTTTTTTCATATTTCCCAGCATCGGCCTCCAATATGCCGAACATCTGGAGCTGACTCCCACAGCCAAGGTGGCAGCCAGAACAACTCTTGCTTTTTATGAACGCCTCTGGGAACTACTTGCATTGCCACCCAGACTTTGGGGCTGCGGGCTTTCCTGGCCACTCTCTCCTCACAAGCACCTTTTTTCATATTTCCCAGCACCGGCCTCCAATATGCCGAACATCCGGAGCTGACTCCCACAGCCAAGGTGGCAGCCAGAACAACTCTTGCTTTTGATGAACGCCTCTGGGAACTCCTTGCATTGCCAGCCAGACTTTGGGGCTGCGGGCTTTCCTGGCCACTCTATCCTCCAAAGAACCTTTTTTTCACTTTTCCCTAGCACTGGCCTCCAATATGCCGAACGTCCTGGCCTGGCTCCCACACCCAAGGTGGCAGCCAGAAATAACTCTTGCTTTCTTTCAAGGTCTCTGGGAACTACTTGCATTGCCACCCAGACTTTGGGGCTGCGGGCTTTCCTGGCCACTCTATCCTCCAAAGAACCTTTTCTTCACTTTTCCCTAGCACCGGCCTCCAATATGCCGAACATCTCGAGCTGACTCCCACAGCCAAGTTGGCAGCCAGAACAACTCTTGCTTTCTTTCAAGGTCTCTGGGAACTACTTGCATTGCAACCCAGACTTTGGGGCTGCGGGCTTTCCTGGCCACTCTATCCTCCAAAGAACCTTTTTTTCACTTTTCCCTAGCACTGGCCTCCAATATGCCGAACGTCCTGGCCTGGCTCCCACACCCAAGGTGGCAGCCAGAAATAACTCTTGCTTTCTTTCAAGGTCTCTGGGAACTACTTGCATTGCCAGCCAGACTTTGGGGCTGCGGGCTTTCCTGGCCACTCTATCCTCCAAAGAACCTTTTTTTCACTTTTCCCTAGCACCGGACCCCAATATGCCGAACATCTCGAGCTGACTCCCACACCAAAGGTGGCAGCCAGAACAACTCTTGCTTTCTTTCAAGGTCTCTGGGAACTACTTGCATTGTCACCCAGACTTTGGGGCTGCGGGCTTTCCTGGCCACTCTATCCTCAAAAGCACCTTTTTTCATATTTCCCAGAACTGGTCTCCAATATTACAAACATCCGGAGCTGACTCCCACAGCCAAGGTGGCAGCCAGAACAACTCTTGTTTTCTTGCAAGGACTCTGGGAACTACTTGCATTGCCACCCAGACTTTGGGGCTGCGGGCTTTCCTGGCCACTCTATCCTCAAAAAGCACCTTTTTTCATATTTCCCAGCACCGGCCTCCAATATGCCGAACATCTGGAGCTGACTCCCACAGCAAAGGTGGCAGCCAGAACAACTCTTGCTTTTTATGAACGCCTCTGGGAACTACTTGCATTGCCACCCAGACTTTGGGGCTGCGGGCTTTCCTGGCCACTCTATCCTCAAAAGAACCATTTTTTCACTTTTCCCTAGCACCGGCCCCCAATATGCCGAACGTCCTGGCCTGGCTCCCACAGCCAAGGTGGCAGCCAGAACAACTCTTGCTTTTTATGAACGCCTCTGGGAACTACTTGCATTGCCACCCAGACTTTGGGGCTGCGGGCTTTCCTGGCCTCTCTATCTTCAAAAGCACCTTTTTTTCCTATTTCCCAGCATAGGCCTCCAATATGCCGAATTTCCTGGCCTGGCTCCCACACCCAAGGTGGCAGCCAGAAATAACTCTTGCTTTCTTTCAAGGTCTCTGGGAACTACTTGCATTGCCACCCAGACTTTGGGGCTGCGGGCTTTCCTGGCCACTCTATCCTCCAAAGAACCTTTTTTTCACTTTTCCCTAGCACTGGCCTCCAATATGCCGAACGTCCTGGCCTGGCTCCCACACCCAAGGTGGCAGCCAGAAATAACTCTTGCTTTCTTTCAAGGTCTCTGGGAACTACTTGCATTGCCACCCAGACTTTGGGGCTGCGGGCTTTCCTGGCTATTATATCCTCCAAAGAACTTTTTTTCACTTTTCCCTAGCACCGGATCCCAATATGCCGAACGTCTCGAGCTGACTCCCACAGCCAAGTTGGCAGCCAGAACAACTCTTGCTTTCTTTCAAGGTCTCTGGGAACTACTTGCATTGCCACCCAGACTTTGGGGCTGCGGGCTTTCCTGGCCACTCCATCCTCAAAAGCACCTTTTTTTCATACTTCCCAGCACCGGACCCCAATATGCCGAACATCCGGAGCTGACTCCCACACCCAAGGTGGCAGCCAGAACAACTCTTGCTTTTTATGAACGCCTCTGGGAACTCCTTGCATTGCTACCCAGACTTTGGGGCTGCGGGCTTTCCTGGCCACTCTATCCTCAAAAGAACCTTTTTTTCACTTTTCCCTAGCATCGGCCCCCAATATGCCGAACGTCCCGAGCTGAGTCCCACAGCCAAGGTGGCAGCCAGAACAACTCTTGTTTTCTTTCAAGGACTCTGGGAACTACTTGCCTTGCCACCCAGACTTTGGGGCTGCGGGCTTCCTTGGCCACTCTATCCTCAAAAAGCACATTTTTTCACTTTATCCCAGCACCGGCCTCCAATATGCCGAACATCTTGAGCTGACTCCCACAGCAAAGGTGGCAGCCAGAACAACTCTTGCTTTTTATGAACGCCTCTGGGAACTACTTGCATTGCCACCCAGACTTTGGGGCTGCGGGCTTTCCTGGCCACTCTCTCCTCACAAGCACCTTTTTTCATATTTCCCAGCACCGGCCTCCAATATGCCGAACATCCGGAGCTGACTCCCACAGCCAAGGTGGCAGCCAGAACAACTCTTGCTTTTGATGAACGCCTCTGGGAACTCCTTGCATTGCCACCCAGACTTTGGGGCTGCGGGCTTTCCTGGCCACTCTATCCTCCAAAGAACCTTTTTTTCACTTTTCCCTAGCACTGGCCTCCAATATGCCGAACGTCCTGGCCTGGCTCCCACACCCAAGGTGGCAGCCAGAAATAACTCTTGCTTTCTTTCAAGGTCTCTGGGAACTACTTGCATTGCCACCCAGACTTTGGGGCTGCGGGCTTTCCTGGCCACTCTATCCTCAAAAGCACCTTTTTTCATATTTCCCAGAACTGGTCTCCAATATTACAAACATCCGGAGCTGACTCCCACAGCCAAGGTGGCAGCCAGAACAACTCTTGTTTTCTTGCAAGGACTCTGGGAACTACTTGCATTTCCACCCAGACTTTGGGGCTGCGGGCTTTCCTGGCCACTCTATCCTCAAAAAGCACCTTTTTTCATATTTCCCAGCACCGGCCTCCAATATGCCGAACATCTGGAGCTGACTCCCACAGCAAAGGTGGCAGCCAGAACAACTCTTGCTTTTTATGAACGCCTCTGGGAACTACTTGCATTGCCACCCAGACTTTGGGGCTGCGGGCTTTCCTGGCCACTCTATCCTCAAAAGAACCTTTTTTTCACTTTTCCCTAGCATCGGCCCCCAATATGCCGAACGTCCCGAGCTGAGTCCCACAGCCAAGGTGGCAGCCAGAACAACTCTTGTTTTCTTTCAAGGACTCTGGGAACTACTTGCATTGCAACCCAGACTTTGGGGCTGCGGGCTTCCTTGGCCACTCTATCCTCAAAAAGCACATTTTTTCACTTTATCCCAGCACCGGCCTCCAATATGCCGAACATCTGGAGCTGACTCCCACAGCCAAGGTGGCAGCCAGAAAAACTCTTGCTTTTGATGAACGCCTCTGGGAACTACTTTCATTGCCAGCCAGACTTTGGGGCTGCGGGCTTTCCTGGCCACTCTATCCTCCAAAGAACCTTTTTTTCACTTTTCCCTAGCACTGTCCTCCAATATGCCGAACGTCCTGGCCTGGCTCCCACACCCAAGGTGGCAGCCAGAAATAACTCTTGCTTTCTTTCAAGGTCTCTGGGAACTACTTGCATTGCCACCCAGACTTTGGGGCTGCGGGCTTTCCTGGCCACTCTATCCTCCAAAGAACCTTTTTTTCACTTTTCCCTAGCACCGGACCCCAATATGCCGAACATCTCGAGCTGACTCCCACAGCCAAGTTGGCAGCCAGAACAACTCTTGCTTTCTTTCAAGGTCTCTGGGAACTACTTGCATTGTCACCCAGACTTTGGGGCTGCGGGCTTTCCTGCCCACTCCATCCTCAAAAGCACCTTTTTTTCATATTTCCCAGCACCGGCCTCCAATACGCCGAATTTCCTGGCCTGGCTCCCACAGCCAAGGTGGCAGCCAGAAATAACTCTTGTTTTCTTTCAAGGACTCTGGGAACTACTTGCCTTGCCAGCCAGACTTTGGGGCTGCGGGCTTCCTTGGCCACTCTATCCTCAAAAGCACCTTTTCTTCATATTTCCCAGCACCGGCCTCCAATACACCGAACGTCCGGAGCTGACTCCCACAGCCAAGGTGGCAGCCAGAACAACTCTTGCTTTTGATGAACGCCTCTGGGAACTCCTTGCATTGCCACCCAAACCTTGGGGCTGCGGGCTTTCCTGGCCACTCTATCTTCAAAAGCACCTTTTTTTCCTATTTCCCAGCACCAGCCTCCAATACGCCGAACGTCGGGAGCTGACTCCCACACCCAAGTTGGCAGCCAGAACAACTCTTGCTTTCTTTCAACGTCTCTGGGAACTATTTGCATTGCCACCCAGACTTTGGGGCTGCGGGCTTTCCTGGCCACTCTCTCCTCACAAGCACCTTTTTTCATATTTCCCAGCACCGGCCTCCAATATGCCGAACATCCGGAGCTGACTCCCACAGCCAAGGTGGCAGCCAGAACAACTCTTGCTTTTTATGAACGCCTCTGGGAACTACTTGCATTGCCACCCAGACTTTGGGGCTGCGGGCTTTCCTGGCCACTCTATCCTCCAAAGAACCTTTTTTTCACTTTTCCCTAGCACCGGCCCCCAATATGCCGAACGTCCTGGCCTGGCTCCCACACCCAAGGTGGCAGCCAAAGCAACTCTTGCTTTCTTTCAAGCTCTCTGGGAACTACTTGCATTGCCACCCAGACTTTGGGGCTGCGGGCTTTCCTGGCCACTCTATCCTCAAAAGTACCTTTTTTTCACTTTTCCCTAGCACTGGCCTCCAATATGCCGAACGTCCTGGCCTGGCTCCCACAGCCAAGGTGGCAGCCAGAAATAACTCTTGCTTTCTTTCAAGGCCTCTGGGAACTACTTGCATTGCCACCCAGACTTTGGGGCTGCGGGCTTTCCTGGCCACTCTATCCTCCAAAGAACCTTTTTTTCACTTTTCCCTAGCACCGGACCCCAATATGCCGAACATCTCGAGCTGACTCCCACACCAAAGGTGGCAGCCAGAACAACTCTTGCTTTCTTTCAAGGTCTCTGGGAACTACTTGCATTGTCACCCAGACTTTGGGGCTGCGGGCTTTCCTGGCCACTCCATCCTCAAAAGCACCTTTTTTCATATTTCCCAGAACTGGTCTCCAATATTACAAACATCCGGAGCTGACTCCCACAGCCAAGGTGGCAGCCAGAACAACTCTTGTTTTCTTGCAAGGACTCTGGGAACTACTTGCATTTCCACCCAGACTTTGGGGCTGCGGGCTTTCCTGGCCACTCTATCCTCAAAAAGCACCTTTTTTCATATTTCCCAGCACCGGCCTCCAATATGCCGAACATCTGGAGCTGACTCCCACAGCAAAGGTGGCAGCCAGAACAACTCTTGCTTTTTATGAACGCCTCTGGGAACTACTTGCATTGCCACCCAGACTTTGGGGCTGCGGGCTTTCCTGGCCACTCTATCCTCAAAAGAACCATTTTTTCACTTTTCCCTAGCACCGGCCCCCAATATGCCGAACGTCCTGGCCTGGCTCCCACAGCCAAGGTGGCAGCCAGAACAACTCTTGCTTTTTATGAACGCCTCTGGGAACTACTTGCATTGCCACCCAGACTTTGGGGCTGCGGGCTTTCCTGGCCTCTCTATCTTCAAAAGCACCTTTTTTTCCTATTTCCCAGCATAGGCCTCCAATATGCCGAATTTCCTGGCCTGGCTCCCACACCCAAGGTGGCAGCCAGAAATAACTCTTGCTTTCTTTCAAGGTCTCTGGGAACTACTTGCATTGCCACCCAGACTTTGGGGCTGCGGGCTTTCCTGGCCACTCTATCCTCCAAAGAACCTTTTTTTCACTTTTCCCTAGCACTGGCCTCCAATATGCCGAACGTCCTGGCCTGGCTCCCACACCCAAGGTGGCAGCCAGAAATAACTCTTGCTTTCTTTCAAGGTCTCTGGGAACTACTTGCATTGCCACCCAGACTTTGGGGCTGCGGGCTTTCCTGGCTATTATATCCTCCAAAGAACTTTTTTTCACTTTTCCCTAGCACCGGATCCCAATATGCCGAACGTCTCGAGCTGACTCCCACAGCCAAGTTGGCAGCCAGAACAACTCTTGCTTTCTTTCAAGGTCTCTGGGAACTACTTGCATTGCTACCCAGACTTTGGGGCTGCGGGCTTTCCTGGCCACTCCATCCTCAAAAGCACCTTTTTTTCATACTTCCCAGCACCGGACCCCAATATGCCGAACATCCGGAGCTGACTCCCACACCCAAGGTGGCAGCCAGAACAACTCTTGCTTTTTATGAACGCCTCTGGGAACTCCTTGCATTGCTACCCAGACTTTGGGGCTGCGGGCTTTCCTGGCCACTCTATCCTCAAAAGAACCTTTTTTTCACTTTTCCCTAGCATCGGCCCCCAATATGCCGAACGTCCCGAGCTGAGTCCCACAGCCAAGGTGGCAGCCAGAACAACTCTTGTTTTCTTTCAAGGACTCTGGGAACTACTTGCCTTGCCACCCAGACTTTGGGGCTGCGGGCTTCCTTGGCCACTCTATCCTCAAAAAGCACATTTTTTCACTTTATCCCAGCACCGGCCTCCAATATGCCGAACATCTGGAGCTGACTCCCACAGCAAAGGTGGCAGCCAGAACAACTCTTGCTTTTTATGAACGCCTCTGGGAACTACTTGCATTGCCACCCAGACTTTGGGGCTGCGGGCTTTCCTGGCCACTCTCTCCTCACAAGCACCTTTTTTCATATTTCCCAGCACCGGCCTCCAATATGCCGAACATCCGGAGCTGACTCCCACAGCCAAGGTGGCAGCCAGAACAACTCTTGCTTTTGATGAACGCCTCTGGGAACTCCTTGCATTGCCACCCAGACTTTGGGGCTGCGGGCTTTCCTGGCCACTCTATCCTCCAAAGAACCTTTTTTTCACTTTTCCCTAGCACTGGCCTCCAATATGCCGAACGTCCTGGCCTGGCTCCCACACCCAAGGTGGCAGCCAGAAATAACTCTTGCTTTCTTTCAAGGTCTCTGGGAACTACTTGCATTGCCACCCAGACTTTGGGGCTGCGGGCTTTCCTGGCCACTCTATCCTCAAAAGCACCTTTTTTCATATTTCCCAGAACTGGTCTCCAATATTACAAACATCCGGAGCTGACTCCCACAGCCAAGGTGGCAGCCAGAACAACTCTTGTTTTCTTGCAAGGACTCTGGGAACTACTTGCATTTCCACCCAGACTTTGGGGCTGCGGGCTTTCCTGGCCACTCTATCCTCAAAAAGCACCTTTTTTCATATTTCCCAGCACCGGCCTCCAATATGCCGAACATCTGGAGCTGACTCCCACAGCAAAGGTGGCAGCCAGAACAACTCTTGCTTTTTATGAACGCCTCTGGGAACTACTTGCATTGCCACCCAGACTTTGGGGCTGCGGGCTTTCCTGGCCACTCTATCCTCAAAAGAACCTTTTTTTCACTTTTCCCTAGCATCGGCCCCCAATATGCCGAACGTCCCGAGCTGAGTCCCACAGCCAAGGTGGCAGCCAGAACAACTCTTGTTTTCTTTCAAGGACTCTGGGAACTACTTGCATTGCAACCCAGACTTTGGGGCTGCGGGCTTCCTTGGCCACTCTATCCTCAAAAAGCACATTTTTTCACTTTATCCCAGCACCGGCCTCCAATATGCCGAACATCTGGAGCTGACTCCCACAGCCAAGGTGGCAGCCAGAAAAACTCTTGCTTTTGATGAACGCCTCTGGGAACTACTTTCATTGCCAGCCAGACTTTGGGGCTGCGGGCTTTCCTGGCCACTCTATCCTCCAAAGAACCTTTTTTTCACTTTTCCCTAGCACTGTCCTCCAATATGCCGAACGTCCTGGCCTGGCTCCCACACCCAAGGTGGCAGCCAGAAATAACTCTTGCTTTCTTTCAAGGTCTCTGGGAACTACTTGCATTGCCACCCAGACTTTGGGGCTGCGGGCTTTCCTGGCCACTCTATCCTCCAAAGAACCTTTTTTTCACTTTTCCCTAGCACCGGACCCCAATATGCCGAACATCTCGAGCTGACTCCCACAGCCAAGTTGGCAGCCAGAACAACTCTTGCTTTCTTTCAAGGTCTCTGGGAACTACTTGCATTGTCACCCAGACTTTGGGGCTGCGGGCTTTCCTGCCCACTCCATCCTCAAAAGCACCTTTTTTTCATATTTCCCAGCACCGGCCTCCAATACGCCGAATTTCCTGGCCTGGCTCCCACAGCCAAGGTGGCAGCCAGAAATAACTCTTGTTTTCTTTCAAGGACTCTGGGAACTACTTGCCTTGCCAGCCAGACTTTGGGGCTGCGGGCTTCCTTGGCCACTCTATCCTCAAAAGCACCTTTTCTTCATATTTCCCAGCACCGGCCTCCAATACACCGAACGTCCGGAGCTGACTCCCACAGCCAAGGTGGCAGCCAGAACAACTCTTGCTTTTGATGAACGCCTCTGGGAACTCCTTGCATTGCCACCCAAACCTTGGGGCTGCGGGCTTTCCTGGCCACTCTATCTTCAAAAGCACCTTTTTTTCATATTTCCCAGCACCAGCCTCCAATACGCCGAACGTCGGGAGCTGACTCCCACACCCAAGTTGGCAGCCAGAACAACTCTTGCTTTCTTTCAACGTCTCTGGGAACTATTTGCATTGCCACCCAGACTTTGGGGCTGCGGGCTTTCCTGGCCACTCTATCCTCCAAAGAACCTTTTTTTCACTTTTCCCTAGCACCGGACCCCAATATGCCGAACGTCCTGGCCTGGCTCCCACACCCAAGGTGGCAGCCAAAGCAACTCTTGCTTTCTTTCAAGCTCACTGGGAACTACTTGCTTTGCCACCCAGACTTTTGGGCTGTGGGTTTTCCTGGCCACTCTATCCTCAAAAGCACCTTTTTTCATATTTCCCAGCACTGGCCTCCAATATTCCAAACATCCGGAGCTGACTCCCACAGCAAAGGTGGCAGCCAGAACAACTCTTGCTTTTGATGAACGCCTCTGGGAACTACTTGCATTGCCACCCAGACTTTGGGGCTGCGGGCTTTCCTGGCCACTCTATCCTCAAAAGAAACTTTTTTTCACTTTTCCCTAGCATCGGCCCCCAATATGCCGAACGTCCCGAGCTGAGTCCCACAGCCAAGGTGGCAGCCAGAACAACTCTTGTTTTTTTTCAAGGACCCTCGGAACTACTTGCCTTGCCAGCCAGACTTTGGGGCTGCGGGCTTCCTTGGCCACTCTATCCTCAAAAGCACCTTTTTTCACTTTATCCCAGCACCGGCCTCCAATACACTGAACGTCCGGAGCTGACTCCCACACCCAAGGTGGCAGCCAGAACAACTCTTCCTTTTTATGAACGCCTCTGGGAACTACTTGCATTGCCACCCAGACTTTGGGGCTGCGGGCTTTCCTGACCACTCTCTCCTCACAAGCACCTTTTTTCATATTTCCCAGCACCGGCCTCCAATATGCCGAACATCCGGAGCTGACTCCCACAGCCAAGGTGGCAGCCAGAACAACTCTTGCTTTTTATGAACGCCTCTGGGAACTACTTGCATTGCCACCCAGACTTTGGGGCTGCGGGCTTTCCTGGCCACTCTATCCTCCAAAGAACCTTTTTTTCACTTTTCCCTAGCACCGGCCCCCAATATGCCGAACGTCCTGGCCTGGCTCCCACACCCAAGGTGGCAGCCAAAGCAACTCTTGCTTTCTTTCAAGCTCTCTGGGAACTACTTGCATTGCCACCCAGACTTTGGGGCTGCGGGCTTTCCTGGCCACTCTATCCTCAAAAGTACCTTTTTTTCACTTTTCCCTAGCACTGGCCTCCAATATGCCGAACGTCCTGGCCTGGCTCCCACAGCCAAGGTGGCAGCCAGAAATAACTCTTGCTTTCTTTCAAGGTCTCTGGGAACTACTTGCATTGCCACCCAGACTTTGGGGCTGCGGGCTTTCCTGGCCACTCTATCCTCCAAAGAACCTTTTTTTCACTTTTCCCTAGCACTGGCCTCCAATATGCCGAACGTCCTGGCCTGGCTCCCACACCCAAGGTGGCAGCCAGAAATAACTCTTGCTTTCTTTCAAGGCCTCTGGGAACTACTTGCATTGCCACCCAGACTTTGGGGCTGCGGGCTTTCCTGGCCACTCTATCCTCCAAAGAACCTTTTTTTCACTTTTCCCTAGCACCGGACCCCAATATGCCGAACATCTCGAGCTGACTCCCACACCAAAGGTGGCAGCCAGAACAACTCTTGCTTTCTTTCAAGGTCTCTGGGAACTACTTGCATTGTCACCCAGACTTTGGGGCTGCGGGCTTTCCTGGCCACTCCATCCTCAAAAGCACCTTTTTTCATATTTCCCAGAACTGGTCTCCAATATTACAAACATCCGGAGCTGACTCCCACAGCCAAGGTGGCAGCCAGAACAACTCTTGTTTTCTTGCAAGGACTCTGGGAACTACTTGCATTTCCACCCACACTTTGGGGCTGCGGGCTTTCCTGGCCACTCTATCCTCAAAAAGCACCTTTTTTCATATTTCCCAGCACCGGCCTCCAATATGCCGAACATCTGGAGCTGACTCCCACAGCAAAGGTGGCAGCCAGAACAACTCTTGCTTTTTATGAACGCCTCTGGGAACTACTTGCATTGCCACCCAGACTTTGGGGCTGCGGGCTTTCCTGGCCACTCTATCCTCAAAAGAACCATTTTTTCACTTTTCCCTAGCACCGGCCCCCAATATGCCGAACGTCTTGGCCTGGCTCCCACAGCCAAGGTGGCAGCCAGAACAACTCTTGCTTTTTATGAACGCCTCTGGGAACTACTTGCATTGCCACCCAGACTTTGGGGCTGCGGGCTTTCCTGGCCTCTCTATCTTCAAAAGCACCTTTTTTTCCTATTTCCCAGCATAGGCCTCCAATATGCCGAACGTCCTGGCCTGGCTCCCACACCCAAGGTGGCAGCCAGAAATAACTCTTGCTTTCTTTCAAGGTCTCTGGGAACTACTTGCATTGCCACCCAGACTTTGGGGCTGCGGGCTTTCCTGGCCACTCTATCCTCCAAAGAACCTTTTTTTCACTTTTCCCTAGCACTGGCCTCCAATATGCCGAACGTCCTGGCCTGGCTCCCACACCCAAGGTGGCAGCCAGAAATAACTCTTGCTTTCTTTCAAGGTCTCTGGGAACTACTTGCATTGCCAGCCAGACTTTGGGGCTGCGGGCTTTCCTGGCCACTCTATCCTCCAAAGAACCTTTTTTTCACTTTTCCCTAGCACCGGACCCCAATATGCCGAACATCTCGAGCTGACTCCCACACCAAAGGTGGCAGCCAGAACAACTCTTGCTTTCTTTCAAGGTCTCTGGGAACTACTTGCATTGTCACCCAGACTTTGGGGCTGCGGGCTTTCCTGGTCACTCTATCCTCAAAAGCACCTTTTTTCATATTTCCCAGAACTGGTCTCCAATATTACAAACATCCGGAGCTGACTCCCACAGCCAAGGTGGCAGCCAGAACAACTCTTGTTTTCTTGCAAGGACTCTGGGAACTACTTGCATTGCCACCCAGACTTTGGGGCTGCGGGCTTTCCTGGCCACTCTATCCTCAAAAAGCACCTTTTTTCATATTTCCCAGCATCGGCCTCCAATATGCCGAACATCTGGAGCTGACTCCCACAGCCAAGGTGGCAGCCAGAACAACTCTTGCTTTTTATGAACGCCTCTGGGAACTACTTGCATTGCCACCCAGACTTTGGGGCTGCGGGCTTTCCTGGCCACTCTCTCCTCACAAGCACCTTTTTTCATATTTCCCAGCACCGGCCTCCAATATGCCGAACATCCGGAGCTGACTCCCACAGCCAAGGTGGCAGCCAGAACAACTCTTGCTTTTGATGAACGCCTCTGGGAACTACTTGCATTGCCAGCCAGACTTTGGGGCTGCGGGCTTTCCTGGCCACTCTATCCTCCAAAGAACCTTTTTTTCACTTTTCCCTAGCACTGGCCTCCAATATGCCGAACGTCCTGGCCTGGCTCCCACACCCAAGGTGGCAGCCAGAAATAACTCTTGCTTTCTTTCAAGGTCTCTGGGAACTACTTGCATTGCCACCCAGACTTTGGGGCTGCGGGCTTTCCTGGCCACTCTATCCTCCAAAGAACCTTTTCTTCACTTTTCCCTAGCACCGGCCTCCAATATGCCGAACATCTCGAGCTGACTCCCACAGCCAAGTTGGCAGCCAGAACAACTCTTGCTTTCTTTCAAGGTCTCTGGGAACTACTTGCATTGCAACCCAGACTTTGGGGCTGCGGGCTTTCCTGGCCACTCTATCCTCCAAAGAACCTTTTTTTCACTTTTCCCTAGCACTGGCCTCCAATATGCCGAACGTCCTGGCCTGGCTCCCACACCCAAGGTGGCAGCCAGAAATAACTCTTGCTTTCTTTCAAGGTCTCTGGGAACTACTTGCATTGCCAGCCAGACTTTGGGGCTGCGGGCTTTCCTGGCCACTCTATCCTCCAAAGAACCTTTTTTTCACTTTTCCCTAGCACCGGACCCCAATATGCCGAACATCTCGAGCTGACTCCCACACCAAAGGTGGCAGCCAGAACAACTCTTGCTTTCTTTCAAGGTCTCTGGGAACTACTTGCATTGTCACCCAGACTTTGGGGCTGCGGGCTTTCCTGGCCACTCTATCCTCAAAAGCACCTTTTTTCATATTTCCCAGAACTGGTCTCCAATATTAAAAACATCCGGAGCTGACTCCCACAGCCAAGGTGGCAGCCAGAACAACTCTTGTTTTCTTGCAAGGACTCTGGGAACTACTTGCATTGCCACCCAGACTTTGGGGCTGCGGGCTTTCCTGGCCACTCTATCCTCAAAAAGCACCTTTTTTCATATTTCCCAGCACCGGCCTCCAATATGCCGAACATCTGGAGCTGACTCCCACAGCAAAGGTGGCAGCCAGAACAACTCTTGCTTTTTATGAACGCCTCTGGGAACTACTTGCATTGCCACCCAGACTTTGGGGCTGCGGGCTTTCCTGGCCACTCTATCCTCCAAAGAACCATTTTTTCACTTTTCCCTAGCACCGGCCCCCAATATGCCGAACGTCCTGGCCTGGCTCCCACAGCCAAGGTGGCAGCCAGAACAACTCTTGCTTTTTATGAACGCCTCTGGGAACTACTTGCATTGCCACCCAGACTTTGGGGCTGCGGGCTTTCCTGGCCTCTCTATCTTCAAAAGCACCTTTTTTTCCTATTTCCCAGCATAGGCCTCCAATATGCCGAATTTCCTGGCCTGGCTCCCACACCCAAGGTGGCAGCCAGAAATAACTCTTGCTTTCTTTCAAGGTCTCTGGGAACTACTTGCATTGCCACCCAGACTTTGGGGCTGCGGGCTTTCCTGGCCACTCTATCCTCCAAAGAACCTTTTTTTCACTTTTCCCTAGCACTGGCCTCCAATATGCCGAACGTCCTGGCCTGGCTCCCACACCCAAGGTGGCAGCCAGAAATAACTCTTGCTTTCTTTCAAGGTCTCTGGGAACTACTTGCATTGCCACCCAGACTTTGGGGCTGCGGGCTTTCCTGGCTATTATATCCTCCAAAGAACTTTTTTTCACTTTTCCCTAGCACCGGATCCCAATATGCCGAACGTCTCGAGCTGACTCCCACAGCCAAGTTGGCAGCCAGAACAACTCTTGCTTTCTTTCAAGGTCTCTGGGAACTACTTGCATTGCCACCCAGACTTTGGGGCTGCGGGCTTTCCTGGCCACTCCATCCTCAAAAAGCACCTTTTTTTCATACTTCCCAGCACCGGACCCCAATATGCCGAACATCCGGAGCTGACTCCCACACCCAAGGTGGCAGCCAGAACAACTCTTGCTTTTTATGAACGCCTCTGGGAACTCCTTGCATTGCTACCCAGACTTTGGGGCTGCGGGCTTTCCTGGCCACTCTATCCTCAAAAGAACCTTTTTTTCACTTTTCCCTAGCATCGGCCCCCAATATGCCGAACGTCCCGAGCTGAGTCCCACAGCCAAGGTGGCAGCCAGAACAACTCTTGTTTTCTTTCAAGGACTCTGGGAACTACTTGCCTTGCCACCCAGACTTTGGGGCTGCGGGCTTCCTTGGCCACTCTATCCTCAAAAAGCACATTTTTTCACTTTATCCCAGCACCGGCCTCCAATATGCCGAACATCTTGAGCTGACTCCCACAGCAAAGGTGGCAGCCAGAACAACTCTTGCTTTTTATGAACGCCTCTGGGAACTACTTGCATTGCCACCCAGACTTTGGGGCTGCGGGCTTTCCTGGCCACTCTCTCCTCACAAGCACCTTTTTTCATATTTCCCAGCACCGGCCTCCAATATGCCGAACATCCGGAGCTGACTCCCACAGCCAAGGTGGCAGCCAGAACAACTCTTGCTTTTGATGAACGCCTCTGGGAACTCCTTGCATTGCCACCCAGACTTTGGGGCTGCGGGCTTTCCTGGCCACTCTATCCTCCAAAGAACCTTTTTTTCACTTTTCCCTAGCACTGGCCTCCAATATGCCGAACGTCCTGGCCTGGCTCCCACACCCAAGGTGGCAGCCAGAAATAACTCTTGCTTTCTTTCAAGGTCTCTGGGAACTACTTGCATTGCCACCCAGACTTTGGGGCTGCGGGCTTTCCTGGCCACTCTATCCTCAAAAGCACCTTTTTTCATATTTCCCAGAACTGGTCTCCAATATTACAAACATCCGGAGCTGACTCCCACAGCCAAGGTGGCAGCCAGAACAACTCTTGTTTTCTTGCAAGGACTCTGGGAACTACTTGCATTTCCACCCAGACTTTGGGGCTGCGGGCTTTCCTGGCCACTCTATCCTCAAAAAGCACCTTTTTTCATATTTCCCAGCACCGGCCTCCAATATGCCGAACATCTGGAGCTGACTCCCACAGCAAAGGTGGCAGCCAGAACAACTCTTGCTTTTTATGAACGCCTCTGGGAACTACTTGCATTGCCACCCAGACTTTGGGGCTGCGGGCTTTCCTGGCCACTCTATCCTCCAAAGAACCTTTTTTTCACTTTTCCCTAGCATCGGCCCCCAATATGCCGAACGTCCCGAGCTGAGTCCCACAGCCAAGGTGGCAGCCAGAACAACTCTTGTTTTCTTTCAAGGACTCTGGGAACTACTTGCATTGCAACCCAGACTTTGGGGCTGCGGGCTTCCTTGGCCACTCTATCCTCAAAAAGCACATTTTTTCACTTTATCCCAGCACCGGCCTCCAATATGCCGAACATCTGGAGCTGACTCCCACAGCCAAGGTGGCAGCCAGAAAAACTCTTGCTTTTGATGAACGCCTCTGGGAACTACTTTCATTGCCAGCCAGACTTTGGGGCTGCGGGCTTTCCTGGCCACTCTATCCTCCAAAGAACCTTTTTTTCACTTTTCCCTAGCACTGTCCTCCAATATGCCGAACGTCCTGGCCTGGCTCCCACACCCAAGGTGGCAGCCAGAAATAACTCTTGCTTTCTTTCAAGGTCTCTGGGAACTACTTGCATTGCCACCCAGACTTTGGGGCTGCGGGCTTTCCTGGCCACTCTATCCTCCAAAGAACCTTTTTTTCACTTTTCCCTAGCACCGGACCCCAATATGCCGAACATCTCGAGCTGACTCCCACAGCCAAGTTGGCAGCCAGAACAACTCTTGCTTTCTTTCAAGGTCTCTGGGAACTACTTGCATTGTCACCCAGACTTTGGGGCTGCGGGCTTTCCTGCCCACTCCATCCTCAAAAGCACCTTTTTTTCATATTTCCCAGCACCGGCCTCCAATACGCCGAATTTCCTGGCCTGGCTCCCACAGCCAAGGTGGCAGCCAGAAATAACTCTTGTTTTCTTTCAAGGACTCTGGGAACTACTTGCCTTGCCAGCCAGACTTTGGGGCTGCGGGCTTCCTTGGCCACTCTATCCTCAAAAGCACCTTTTCTTCATATTTCCCAGCACCGGCCTCCAATACACCGAACGTCCGGAGCTGACTCCCACAGCCAAGGTGGCAGCCAGAACAACTCTTGCTTTTGATGAACGCCTCTGGGAACTCCTTGCATTGCCACCCAAACCTTGGGGCTGCGGGCTTTCCTGGCCACTCTATCTTCAAAAGCACCTTTTTTTCCTATTTCCCAGCACCAGCCTCCAATACGCCGAACGTCGGGAGCTGACTCCCACACCCAAGTTGGCAGCCAGAACAACTCTTGCTTTCTTTCAACGTCTCTGGGAACTATTTGCATTGCCACCCAGACTTTGGGGCTGCGGGCTTTCCTGGCCACTCTCTCCTCACAAGCACCTTTTTTCATATTTCCCAGCACCGGCCTCCAATATGCCGAACATCCGGAGCTGACTCCCACAGCCAAGGTGGCAGCCAGAACAACTCTTGCTTTTTATGAACGCCTCTGGGAACTACTTGCATTGCCACCCAGACTTTGGGGCTGCGGGCTTTCCTGGCCACTCTATCCTCCAAAGAACCTTTTTTTCACTTTTCCCTAGCACCGGCCCCCAATATGCCGAACGTCCTGGCCTGGCTCCCACACCCAAGGTGGCAGCCAAAGCAACTCTTGCTTTCTTTCAAGCTCTCTGGGAACTACTTGCATTGCCACCCAGACTTTGGGGCTGCGGGCTTTCCTGGCCACTCTATCCTCAAAAGTACCTTTTTTTCACTTTTCCCTAGCACTGGCCTCCAATATGCCGAACGTCCTGGCCTGGCTCCCACAGCCAAGGTGGCAGCCAGAAATAACTCTTGCTTTCTTTCAAGGTCTCTGGGAACTACTTGCATTGCCACCCAGACTTTGGGGCTGCGGGCTTTCCTGGCCACTCTATCCTCCAAAGAACCTTTTTTTCACTTTTCCCTAGCACTGGCCTCCAATATGCCGAACGTCCTGGCCTGGCTCCCACACCCAAGGTGGCAGCCAGAAATAACTCTTGCTTTCTTTCAAGGCCTCTGGGAACTACTTGCATTGCCACCCAGACTTTGGGGCTGCGGGCTTTCCTGGCCACTCTATCCTCCAAAGAACCTTTTTTTCACTTTTCCCTAGCACCGGACCCCAATATGCCGAACATCTCGAGCTGACTCCCACACCAAAGGTGGCAGCCAGAACAACTCTTGCTTTCTTTCAAGGTCTCTGGGAACTACTTGCATTGTCACCCAGACTTTGGGGCTGCGGGCTTTCCTGGCCACTCCATCCTCAAAAGCACCTTTTTTCATATTTCCCAGAACTGGTCTCCAATATTACAAACATCCGGAGCTGACTCCCACAGCCAAGGTGGCAGCCAGAACAACTCTTGTTTTCTTGCAAGGACTCTGGGAACTACTTGCATTTCCACCCACACTTTGGGGCTGCGGGCTTTCCTGGCCACTCTATCCTCAAAAAGCACCTTTTTTCATATTTCCCAGCACCGGCCTCCAATATGCCGAACATCTGGAGCTGACTCCCACAGCAAAGGTGGCAGCCAGAACAACTCTTGCTTTTTATGAACGCCTCTGGGAACTACTTGCATTGCCACCCAGACTTTGGGGCTGCGGGCTTTCCTGGCCACTCTATCCTCCAAAGAACCATTTTTTCACTTTTCCCTAGCACCGGCCCCCAATATGCCGAACGTCCTGGCCTGGCTCCCACAGCCAAGGTGGCAGCCAGAACAACTCTTGCTTTTTATGAACGCCTCTGGGAACTACTTGCATTGCCACCCAGACTTTGGGGCTGCGGGCTTTCCTGGCCTCTCTATCTTCAAAAGCACCTTTTTTTCCTATTTCCCAGCATAGGCCTCCAATATGCCGAACGTCCTGGCCTGGCTCCCACACCCAAGGTGGCAGCCAGAAATAACTCTTGCTTTCTTTCAAGGTCTCTGGGAACTACTTGCATTGCCACCCAGACTTTGGGGCTGCGGGCTTTCCTGGCCACTCTATCCTCCAAAGAACCTTTTTTTCACTTTTCCCTAGCACTGGCCTCCAATATGCCGAACGTCCTGGCCTGGCTCCCACACCCAAGGTGGCAGCCAGAAATAACTCTTGCTTTCTTTCAAGGTCTCTGGGAACTACTTGCATTGCCAGCCAGACTTTGGGGCTGCGGGCTTTCCTGGCCACTCTATCCTCCAAAGAACCTTTTTTTCACTTTTCCCTAGCACCGGACCCCAATATGCCGAACATCTCGAGCTGACTCCCACACCAAAGGTGGCAGCCAGAACAACTCTTGCTTTCTTTCAAGGTCTCTGGGAACTACTTGCATTGTCACCCAGACTTTGGGGCTGCGGGCTTTCCTGGTCACTCTATCCTCAAAAGCACCTTTTTTCATATTTCCCAGAACTGGTCTCCAATATTACAAACATCCGGAGCTGACTCCCACAGCCAAGGTGGCAGCCAGAACAACTCTTGTTTTCTTGCAAGGACTCTGGGAACTACTTGCATTGCCACCCAGACTTTGGGGCTGCGGGCTTTCCTGGCCACTCTATCCTCAAAAAGCACCTTTTTTCATATTTCCCAGCATCGGCCTCCAATATGCCGAACATCTGGAGCTGACTCCCACAGCCAAGGTGGCAGCCAGAACAACTCTTGCTTTTTATGAACGCCTCTGGGAACTACTTGCATTGCCACCCAGACTTTGGGGCTGCGGGCTTTCCTGGCCACTCTCTCCTCACAAGCACCTTTTTTCATATTTCCCAGCACCGGCCTCCAATATGCCGAACATCCGGAGCTGACTCCCACAGCCAAGGTGGCAGCCAGAACAACTCTTGCTTTTGATGAACGCCTCTGGGAACTACTTGCATTGCCAGCCAGACTTTGGGGCTGCGGGCTTTCCTGGCCACTCTATCCTCCAAAGAACCTTTTTTTCACTTTTCCCTAGCACTGGCCTCCAATATGCCGAACGTCCTGGCCTGGCTCCCACACCCAAGGTGGCAGCCAGAAATAACTCTTGCTTTCTTTCAAGGTCTCTGGGAACTACTTGCATTGCCACCCAGACTTTGGGGCTGCGGGCTTTCCTGGCCACTCTATCCTCCAAAGAACCTTTTCTTCACTTTTCCCTAGCACCGGCCTCCAATATGCCGAACATCTCGAGCTGACTCCCACAGCCAAGTTGGCAGCCAGAACAACTCTTGCTTTCTTTCAAGGTCTCTGGGAACTACTTGCATTGCAACCCAGACTTTGGGGCTGCGGGCTTTCCTGGCCACTCTATCCTCCAAAGAACCTTTTTTTCACTTTTCCCTAGCACCGGACCCCAATATGCCGAACATCTCGAGCTGACTCCCACACCAAAGGTGGCAGCCAGAACAACTCTTGCTTTCTTTCAAGGTCTCTGGGAACTACTTGCATTGTCACCCAGACTTTGGGGCTGCGGGCTTTCCTGGCCACTCTATCCTCAAAAGCACCTTTTTTCATATTTCCCAGAACTGGTCTCCAATATTACAAACATCCGGAGCTGACTCCCACAGCCAAGGTGGCAGCCAGAACAACTCTTGTTTTCTTGCAAGGACTCTGGGAACTACTTGCATTGCCACCCAGACTTTGGGGCTGCGGGCTTTCCTGGCTACTCTATCCTCAAAAAGCACCTTTTTTCATATTTCCCAGCACCGGCCTCCAATATGCCGAACATCTGGAGCTGACTCCCACAGCAAAGGTGGCAGCCAGAACAACTCTTGCTTTTTATGAACGCCTCTGGGAACTACTTGCATTGCCACCCAGACTTTGGGGCTGCGGGCTTTCCTGGCCACTCTATCCTCAAAAGAACCATTTTTTCACTTTTCCCTAGCACCGGCCCCCAATATGCCGAACGTCCTGGCCTGGCTCCCACAGCCAAGGTGGCAGCCAGAACAACTCTTGCTTTTTATGAACGCCTCTGGGAACTACTTGCATTGCCACCCAGACTTTGGGGCTGCGGGCTTTCCTGGCCTCTCTATCTTCAAAAGCACCTTTTTTTCCTATTTCCCAGCATAGGCCTCCAATATGCCGAATTTCCTGGCCTGGCTCCCACACCCAAGGTGGCAGCCAGAAATAACTCTTGCTTTCTTTCAAGGTCTCTGGGAACTACTTGCATTGCCACCCAGACTTTGGGGCTGCGGGCTTTCCTGGCCACTCTATCCTCCAAAGAACCTTTTTTTCACTTTTCCCTAGCACTGGCCTCCAATATGCCGAACGTCCTGGCCTGGCTCCCACACCCAAGGTGGCAGCCAGAAATAACTCTTGCTTTCTTTCAAGGTCTCTGGGAACTACTTGCATTGCCACCCAGACTTTGGGGCTGCGGGCTTTCCTGGCCACTCCATCCTCAAAAGCACCTTTTTTTCATACTTCCAAGCACCGGACCCCAATATGCCGAACATCCGGAGCTGACTCCCACAGCCAAGTTGGCAGCCAGAACAACTCTTGCTTTCTTTCAAGGTCTCTGGGAACTCCTTGCATTGCTACCCAGACTTTGGGGCTGCGGGCTTTCCTGGCCACTCTATCCTCAAAAGAACCTTTTTTTCACTTTTCCCTAGCATCGGCCCCCAATATGCCGAACGTCCCGAGCTGAGTCCCACAGCCAAGGTGGCAGCCAGAACAACTCTTGTTTTCTTTCAAGGACTCTGGGAACTACTTGCCTTGCCACCCAGACTTTGGGGCTGCGGGCTTCCTTGGCCACTCTATCCTCAAAAAGCACATTTTTTCACTTTATCCCAGCACCGGCCTCCAATATGCCGAACATCTTGAGCTGACTCCCACAGCAAAGGTGGCAGCCAGAACAACTCTTGCTTTTTATGAACGCCTCTGGGAACTACTTGCATTGCCACCCAGACTTTGGGGCTGCGGGCTTTCCTGGCCACTCTCTCCTCACAAGCACCTTTTTTCATATTTCCCAGCACCGGCCTCCAATATGCCGAACATCCGGAGCTGACTCCCACAGCCAAGGTGGCAGCCAGAACAACTCTTGCTTTTGATGAACGCCTCTGGGAACTCCTTGCATTGCCACCCAGACTTTGGGGCTGCGGGCTTTCCTGGCCACTCTATCCTCCAAAGAACCTTTTTTTCACTTTTCCCTAGCACTGGCCTCCAATATGCCGAACGTCCTGGCCTGGCTCCCACACCCAAGGTGGCAGCCAGAAATAACTCTTGCTTTCTTTCAAGGTCTCTGGGAACTACTTGCATTGCCACCCAGACTTTGGGGCTGCGGGCTTTCCTGGCCACTCTATCCTCCAAAGAACCTTTTTTTCACTTTTCCCTAGCACCGGACCCCAATATGCCGAACATCTCGAGCTGACTCCCACAGCCAAGTTGGCAGCCAGAACAACTCTTGCTTTCTTTCAAGGTCTCTGGGAACTACTTGCATTGTCACCCAGACTTTGGGGCTGCGGGCTTTCCTGGCCACTCCATCCTCAAAAGCACCTTTTTTTCATACTTCCCAGCACCGGCCTCCAATACGCCGAATTTCCTGGCCTGGCTCCCACAGCCAAGGTGGCAGCCAGAAATAACTCTTGTTTTCTTTCAAGGACTCTGGGAACTACTTGCCTTGCCAGCCAGACTTTGGGGCTGCGGGCTTCCTTGGCCACTCTATCCTCAAAAGCACCTTTTCTTCATATTTCCCAGCACCGGCCTCCAATACACCGAACGTCCGGAGCTGACTCCCACAGCCAAGGTGGCAGCCAGAACAACTCTTGCTTTTGATGAACGCCTCTGGGAACTCCTTGCATTGCCACCCAAACCTTGGGGCTGCGGGCTTTCCTGGCCACTCTATCTTCAAAAGCACCTTTTTTTCCTATTTCCCAGCACCAGCCTCCAATACGCCGAACGTCGGGAGCTGACTCCCACACCCAAGTTGGCAGCCAGAACAACTCTTGCTTTCTTTCAACGTCTCTGGGAACTATTTGCATTGCCACCCAGACTTTGGGGCTGCGGGCTTTCCTGGCCACTCTCTCCTCACAAGCACCTTTTTTCATATTTCCCAGCACCGGCCTCCAATATGCCGAACATCCGGAGCTGACTCCCACAGCCAAGGTGGCAGCCAGAACAACTCTTGCTTTTTATGAACGCCTCTGGGAACTACTTGCATTGCCACCCAGACTTTGGGGCTGCGGGCTTTCCTGGCCACTCTATCCTCAAAAGAAACTTTTTTTCACTTTTCCCTAGCATCGGCCCCCAATATGCCGAACGTCCCGAGCTGAGTCCCACAGCCAAGGTGGCAGCCAGAACAACTCTTGTTTTTTTTCAAGGACCCTCGGAACTACTTGCCTTGCCAGCCAGACTTTGGGGCTGCGGGCTTCCTTGGCCACTCTATCCTCAAAAGCACCTTTTTTCACTTTATCCCAGCACCGGCCTCCAATACACCGAACGTCCGGAGCTGACTCCCACACCCAAGGTGGCAGCCAGAACAACTCTTCCTTTTTATGAACGCCTCTGGGAACTACTTGCATTGCCACCCAGACTTTGGGGCTGCGGGCTTTCCTGGCCACTCTCTCCTCACAAGCACCTTATTTCATATTTCCCAGCACCGGCCTCCAATATGCCGAACATCCGGAGCTGACTCCCACAGCCAAGGTGGCAGCCAGAACAACTCTTGCTTTTTATGAACGCCTCTGGGAACTACTTGCATTGCCACCCAGACTTTGGGGCTGCGGGCTTTCCTGGCCACTCTATCCTCCAAAGAACCTTTTTTTCACTTTTCCCTAGCACCGGCCCCCAATATGCCGAACGTCCTGGCCTGGCTCCCACACCCAAGGTGGCAGCCAAAGCAACTCTTGCTTTCTTTCAAGGTCTCTGGGAACTACTTGCATTGCCACCCAGACTTTGGGGCTGCGGGCTTTCCTGGCCACTCTATCCTCAAAAGTACCTTTTTTTCACTTTTCCCTAGCACTGGCCTCCAATATGCCGAACGTCCTGGCCTGGCTCCCACAGCCAAGGTGGCAGCCAGAAATAACTCTTGCTTTCTTTCAAGGTCTCTGGGAACTACTTGCATTGCCACCCAGACTTTGGGGCTGCGGGCTTTCCTGGCCACTCTATCCTCCAAAGAACCTTTTTTTCACTTTTCCCTAGCACTGGCCTCCAATATGCCGAACGTCCTGGCCTGGCTCCCACACCCAAGGTGGCAGCCAGAAATAACTCTTGCTTTCTTTCAAGGTCTCTGGGAACTACTTGCATTGCCAGCCAGACTTTGGGGCTGCGGGCTTTCCTGGCCACTCTATCCTCCAAAGAACCTTTTTTTCACTTTTCCCTAGCACCGGACCCCAATATGCCGAACATCTCGAGCTGACTCCCACACCAAAGGTGGCAGCCAGAACAACTCTTGCTTTCTTTCAAGGTCTCTGGGAACTACTTGCATTGTCACCCAGACTTTGGGGCTGCGGGCTTTCCTGGTCACTCTATCCTCAAAAGCACCTTTTTTCATATTTCCCAGAACTGGTCTCCAATATTACAAACATCCGGAGCTGACTCCCACAGCCAAGGTGGCAGCCAGAACAACTCTTGTTTTCTTGCAAGGACTCTGGGAACTACTTGCATTGCCACCCAGACTTTGGGGCTGCGGGCTTTCCTGGCCACTCTATCCTCAAAAAGCACCTTTTTTCATATTTCCCAGCATCGGCCTCCAATATGCCGAACATCTGGAGCTGACTCCCACAGCCAAGGTGGCAGCCAGAACAACTCTTGCTTTTTATGAACGCCTCTGGGAACTACTTGCATTGCCACCCAGACTTTGGGGCTGCGGGCTTTCCTGGCCACTCTCTCCTCACAAGCACCTTTTTTCATATTTCCCAGCACCGGCCTCCAATATGCCGAACATCCGGAGCTGACTCCCACAGCCAAGGTGGCAGCCAGAACAACTCTTGCTTTTGATGAACGCCTCTGGGAACTACTTGCATTGCCAGCCAGACTTTGGGGCTGCGGGCTTTCCTGGCCACTCTATCCTCCAAAGAACCTTTTTTTCACTTTTCCCTAGCACTGGCCTCCAATATGCCGAACGTCCTGGCCTGGCTCCCACACCCAAGGTGGCAGCCAGAAATAACTCTTGCTTTCTTTCAAGGTCTCTGGGAACTACTTGCATTGCCACCCAGACTTTGGGGCTGCGGGCTTTCCTGGCCACTCTATCCTCCAAAGAACCTTTTCTTCACTTTTCCCTAGCACCGGCCTCCAATATGCCGAACATCTCGAGCTGACTCCCACAGCCAAGTTGGCAGCCAGAACAACTCTTGCTTTCTTTCAAGGTCTCTGGGAACTACTTGCATTGCCAGCCAGACTTTGGGGCTGCGGGCTTTCCTGGCCACTCTATCCTCCAAAGAACCTTTTTTTCACTTTTCCCTAGCACTGGCCTCCAATATGCCGAACGTCCTGGCCTGGCTCCCACACCCAAGGTGGCAGCCAGAAATAACTCTTGCTTTCTTTCAAGGTCTCTGGGAACTACTTGCATTGCCAGCCAGACTTTGGGGCTGCGGGCTTTCCTGGCCACTCTATCCTCCAAAGAACCTTTTTTTCACTTTTCCCTAGCACCGGACCCCAATATGCCGAACATCTCGAGCTGACTCCCACAGCCAAGTTGGCAGCCAGAACAACTCTTGCTTTCTTTCAAGGTCTCTGGGAACTACTTGCATTGTCACCCAGACTTTGGGGCTGCGGGCTTTCCTGCCCACTCCATCCTCAAAAGCACCTTTTTTTCATATTTCCCAGCACCGGCCTCCAATACGCCGAATTTCCTGGCCTGGCTCCCACAGCCAAGGTGGCAGC
>NW_027414465.1:0-57379 GCF_964106895.1 Numenius arquata
GGTTGGTAGGAGCTTGTAGGGTGCCATATGTTTCCGGAGGGTTGTGTAGGGTTCCGTAGGGGCCTGTGGTGTTCCCTAGGGGCCTGTAGAGTCTCGTACAGTTCCGTAGGGTCCTGTAGGTTTCCATAAGCGCCCGCAGAGGTCTGAAGGGGCCCGTACTGTTCCGTAAGGATCCATAGGGTTCCGTAGAGCTTCGTAGGTTCCCTAGAGGCCTCTGGAGTACCGCAGGAGCCAGTAGTGTTCTGTAGGGGCCCGTAGGGTTCCTTCCATAGGAGGTGGCAGTGTTCCATAGGGTCCTCTAGGGTTGAGTAAGTGCCCGCAGGAGTCTGTAGGAATCCGTGGGATTCTGTAAGGTTCTGGAGGGTTCTGCAGGGTTCCCTAGGGGCCCGTAGAGTTCCATAGTGGCTGGTAAAGTTCCCTAGGGCCCTGTACCGTTCCGTAACTGCCTGCAAGGGTCTTTAGGCTTCCGTAGGGGCTGGTAGGGTTCCATAAAGTTGCGTGGGTTCCTGCAGAGTTCTGCAAGTGCCCGCAAGGGCCTGTAGGGGCCCACAGTGTTTCTGTCAGGTTCCGTAGAGTTCCGTAGGGGCCATATTTTTCTGTAGTGGCTGGTAGTATTCTGTAGGGGTCTGTAGGGTTCCGTAGGCGCCTGCAGTGTTCTGTAGGAGCCCATAGGGGTTTCGTGAGGTTCCGTTGTGTTGCTAAGGGTCTTGTAGAGTGCTGTCGGGTCCTGGAGTATTCTGTAGGGTTCCAGAGGGCCTTGTAGGGTTCTGTCGAAATCTGAAGGGTTCCCTAGGGGCCCGTAGAGTCCCGTAGATTGCCGTAGGGGCCTGTAGGGTTGTGTAAGTGCCCGCAGGGGTTGGTAGGAGCTTGTAGGGTGCCATATGTTTCCGGAGGGTTGTGTAGGGTTCCGTAGGGGCCTGTGGTGTTCCCTAGGGGCCTGTAGAGTCTCGTACGGTTCCGTAGGGGCCTGTGGTGTTCCCTAGGGGCCTGTAGAGTCTCGTACAGTTCCGTAGGGGCCTGTGGTGTTCCCTAGGGCCCTGTAGAGTCTCGTACAGTTCCGTAGGGTCCTGTAGGTTTCCATAAGCGCCCGCAGAGGTCTGAAGGGGCCCGTACTGTTCCGTAAGGATCCATAGGGTTCTGTAGAGCTTCATAGGTTCCCTAGAGGCCTCTGGAGTACCGCAGGAGCCAGTAGTGTTCCGTAGGGTCCTCTAGGGTTGAGTAAGTGCCCGCAGGAGTCTGTAGGAATCCGTGGGATTCTGTAAGGTTCTGGAGGGTTCTGCAGGGTTCCCTAGGGGCCCGTAGAGTTCCATAGTGGCTGGTAAAGTTCCCTAGGGCCCTGTACCGTTCCGTAACTGCCTGCAAGGGTCTTTAGGCTTCCGTAGGGGCTGGTAGGGTTCCATAAAGTTGCGTGGGTTCCTGCAGAGTTCTGCAAGTGCCCGCAAGGGCCTGTAGGGGCCCACAGTGTTTCTGTCAGGTTCCGTAGAGTTCCGTAGGCGCCATATTTTTCTGTAGTGGCTGGTAGTATTCTGTAGGGGTCTGTAGGGTTCCGTAGGCGCCTGCAGTGTTCTGTAGGAGCCCATAGGGTTTTCGTGAGGTTCCGTTGTGTTGCTAAGGGTCTTGTAGAGTGCTGTCGGGTCCTGGAGTATTCTGTAGGGTTCCAGAGGGGCTCGTAGGGTTCCATCAAAATCTGTAGGGTTCCCTAGGGGCCCATAGAGTCCCGTAGATTTCCGTAGGGACCTGTAGGGTTGTGTAAGTGCCCGCAGGGGTTGGTAGGAGCTTATAGGGTTCCATAAGTTTCCAGAGGGTTGTGTAGGGTTCCCTAGGGGCCTGTAGAGTCTCGTACAGTTCCGTAGGGTCCTGTAGGTTTCCATAAGCTCCCGCAGAGGTCTGAAGGGGCCCGTACTGTTCCGTGAGGATCCATAGGGCTCCGTAGAGCTTCGTAGGTTCCCTAGAGGCCTCTGGAGTACCGCAGGAGCCAGTAGTGTTCTGTAGGGGCCCGTAGGGTTCCTTCCATAGGGGCTGGCAGTGTTCCGTAGGGGCCTGTAGGGTTGTGTAAGTGCCCGCAGAAGGCTGTAGGAGTCTGTGGGATTCTGTAAGGTTCCGGAGGGTTCTGCAGGGTTCCGTAGGGACCCGTAGAGTTCCGTAGTGGCTGGTAAAGTTCCGTAGGGCCCTGTGGGGTTCTGTATGGACCTGTAGGGTTCCGTAGGGGCCTGCAGGGTTCCGTAAGTGCCCGCAGGTGTCTGTAGTGTTCCGTAGGGGTCTGTAGGGTTCTGTAGGCGCCTGCAGTGTTCTGTAGGAGCCCATAGGGTTTTAGTGAGGTTCCGTTCTGTTGCTAAGGGTCTTGTAGAGTGCTGTCGGGTCCTGGAGTATTCTGTAGGGTTCCAGAGGCCTCGTAGGGTTCCGTCGAAATCTGAAGGGTTCCCTAGGGGCCCGTAGAGTCCCGTAGATTTCCGTAGGGACCTGTAGGGTTGTGTAAGTGCCCGCAGGGGTTGGTAGGAGCTTGTAGGGTGCCGTATGTTTCCGGAGGGTTGTGTAGGGTTCCGTAGGGGCCTGTGGTGTTCCCTAGGGGCCTGTAGAGTCTCGTACAGTTCCGTAGGGTCCTGTAGGTTTCCATAAGCGCCCGCAGAGGTCTGAAGGGGCCCGTACTGTTCCGTAAGGATCCATAGGGTTCCGTAGAGCTTCGTAGGTTCCCTAAGAGGCCTCTGGAGTACCGCAGGAGCCAGTAGTGTTCTGTAGGGGCCCGTAGGGTTCCTTCCATAGGAGCTGGCAGTGTTCCATAGGGTCCTCTAGGGTTGAGTAAGTGCCCGCAGGAGTCTGTAGGAATCCGTGGGATTCTGTAAGGTTCTGGAGGGTTCTGCAGGGTTCCCTAGGGGCCCGTAGAGTTCCATAGTGGCTGGTAAAGTTCCGTAGGGCCCTGTACCGTTCCGTAACTGCCTGCAAGGGTCTTTAGGCTTCCGTAGGGGCTGGTAGGGTTCCATAAAGTTGCGTGGGTTCCTGCAGAGTTCTGCAAGTGCCCGCAAGGGCCTGTAGGGGCCCACAGTGTTTCTGTCAGGTTCCGTAGAGTTCCGTAGGCGCCATATTTTTCTGTAGTGGCTGGTAGTATTCTGTAGGGGTCTGTAGGGTTCCGTAGGTGCCTGCAGTGTTCTGTAGGAGCCCATAGGGTTTTAGTGAGGTTCCGTTGTGTTCCTAAGGGTCTTGTAGAGTGCTGTCGGGTCCTGGAGTATTCTGTAGGGTTCCAGAGGGGCTCGTAGGGTTCCATCAAAATCTGTAGGGTTCCCTAGGGGCCCATAGAGTCCCGTAGATTTCCGTAGGGACCTGTAGGGTTGTGTAAGTGCCCGCAGGGGTTGGTAGGAGCTTATAGGGTTCCATAAGTTTCCAGAGGGTTGTGTAGGGTTCCCTAGGGGCCTGTAGAGTCTCGTACAGTTCCGTAGGGTCCTGTAGGTTTCCATAAGCTCCCGCAGAGGTCTGAAGGGGCCCGTACTGTTCCGTGAGGATCCATAGGGCTCCGTAGAGCTTCGTAGGTTCCCTAGAGGCCTCTGGAGTACCGCAGGAGCCAGTAGTGTTCTGTAGGGGCCCGTAGGGTTCCTTCCATAGGGGCTGGCAGTGTTCCGTAGGGGCCTGTAGGGTTTTGTAAGTGCCTGCAGAAGGCTGTAGGAGTCTGTGGGATTCTGTAAGGTTCCGGAGGGTTCTGCAGGGTTCCGTAGGGACCCGTAGAGTTCCGTAGTGGCTGGTAAAGTTCCGTAGGGCCCTGTGGGGTTCTCTATGGACCTGTAGGGTTCCGTAGGGGCCTGCAGGGTTCCGTAAGTGCCCGCAGGTGTCTGTAGGGTTCCGTAGGGGTCTGTAGGGTTCCGTAGGCGCCTGCAGTGTTCTGTAGGAGCCCATAGGGTTTTAGTGAGGTTCCGTTGTGTTGCTAAGGGTCTTGTAGAGTGCTGTCGGGTCCTGGAGTATTCTGTAGGGTTCCAGAGGGGCTCGTAGGGTTCCATCGAAATCTATAGGGTTCCCTAGGGGCCCATAGAATCCCGTAGATTTCCGTAGGGACCTGTAGGGTTGTGTAAGTGCCCGCAGGGGTTGGTAGGAGCTTATAGGGTTCCATAAGTTTCCAGAGGGTTGTGTAGGGTTCCGTAGGGGCCTGTGGTGTTCCCTAGGGGCCTGTAGAATCTCGTACAGTTCCGTAGGGGCCTGTGGTGTTCCCTAGGGGCCTGTAGAGTCTCGTACAGTTCCGTAGGGTCCTGTAGGTTTTCATAAGCGCCCGCAGAGGTCTGAAGGGGCCCGTACTGTTCCGTAAGGATCCATAGGGTTCCGTAGAGCTTCGTAGGTTCCCTAGAGGCCTCTGGAGTACCGCAGGAGCCAGTAGTGTTCTGTAGGGTCCTCTAGGGTTCCTTCCATAGGGGCTGGCAGTGTTCCGTAGGGGCCTGTAGGGTTTTGTAAGTGCCCGCAGAAGTCTGTAGGAGTCTGTGGGATTCTGTAAGGTTCCGGAGGGTTCTGCAGGGTTCCGTAGGGGCCCGTAGAGTTCCGTAGTGGCTGGTAAAGTTCCGTAGGGCCCTGTGGGGTTCTGTATGGACCTGTAGGGTTCCGTAGGGGCCTGCAGGGTTCCGTAAGTGCCCGCAGGTGTCTGTAGGGTTCCGTAGGGGTCTGTAGGGTTCCGTAGGCACCTGCAGTGTTCTGTAGGAGCCCATAGGGTTTTAGTGAGGTTCCGTTGTGTTGCTAAGGGTCTTGTAGAGTGCTGTCAGGTCCTGGAGTATTCTGTAGGGTTCCAGAGGGCCTTGTAGGGTTCCGTCGAAATCTGAAGGGTTCCCTAGGGGCCTGTAGAGTCCCGTAGATTTCCGTAGGGACCTGTAGGGTTGTGTAAGTGCCCGCAGGGGTTGGTAGGAGCTTGTAGGGTGCCATATGTTTCCAGAGGGTTGTGTAGGGTTCCGTAGGGGCCTGTGGTGTTCCCTAGGGTCCTGTAGAGTCTCGTACGGTTCTGTAGGGGCCTGTGGTGTTCCCTAGGGGCCTGTAGAGTCTCGTACAGTTCCGTAGGGTCCTGTAGGTTTCCATAAGCGCCCGCAGAGGTCTGAAGGGGCCCGTACTGTTCCGTAAGGATCCATAGGGTTCTGTAGAGCTTCATAGGTTCCCTAGAGGCCTCTGGAGTACCGCAGGAGCCAGTAGTGTTCCGTAGGGTCCTCTAGGGTTGAGTAAGTGCCCGCAGGAGTCTGTAGGAATCCGTGGGATTCTGTAAGGTTCTGGAGGGTTCTGCAGGGTTCCCTAGGGGCCCGTAGAGTTCCATAGTGGCTGGTAAAGTTCCGTAGGGCCCTGTACCGTTCCGTAACTGCCTGCAAGGGTCTTTAGGCTTCCGTAGGGGCTGGTAGGGTTCCATAAAGTTGCGTGGGTTCCTGCAGAGTTCTGCAAGTGCCCGCAAGGGCCTGTAGGGGCCCACAGTGTTTCTGTCAGGTTCCGTAGAGTTCCGTAGGCGCCATATTTTTCTGTAGTGGCTGGTAGTATTCTGTAGGGGTCTGTAGGGTTCCGTAGGCGCCTGCAGTGTTCTGTAGGAGCCCATAGGGTTTTCGTGAGGTTCCGTTGTGTTGCTAAGGGTCTTGTAGAGTGCTGTCGGGTCCTGGAGTATTCTGTAGGGTTCCAGAGGGGCTCGTAGGGTTCCATCAAAATCTGTAGGGTTCCCTAGGGGCCCATAGAGTCCCGTAGATTTCCGTAGGGACCTGTAGGGTTGTGTAAGTGCCCGCAGGGGTTGGTAGGAGCTTATAGGGTTCCATAAGTTTCCAGAGGGTTGTGTAGGGTTCCCTAGGGGCCTGTAGAGTCTCGTACAGTTCCGTAGGGTCCTGTAGGTTTCCATAAGCTCCCGCAGAGGTCTGAAGGGGCCCGTACTGTTCCGTGAGGATCCATAGGGCTCCGTAGAGCTTCGTAGGTTCCCTAGAGGCCTCTGGAGTACCGCAGGAGCCAGTAGTGTTCTGTAGGGGCCCGTAGGGTTCCTTCCATAGGGGCTGGCAGTGTTCCGTAGGGGCCTGTAGGGTTGTGTAAGTGCCCGCAGAAGGCTGTAGGAGTCTGTGGGATTCTGTAAGGTTCCGGAGGGTTCTGCAGGGTTCCGTAGGGACCCGTAGAGTTCCGTAGTGGCTGGTAAAGTTCCGTAGGGCCCTGTGGGGTTCTGTATGGACCTGTAGGGTTCCGTAGGGGCCTGCAGGGTTCCGTAAGTGCCCGCAGGTGTCTGTAGTGTTCCGTAGGGGTCTGTAGGGTTCTGTAGGCGCCTGCAGTGTTCTGTAGGAGCCCATAGGGTTTTAGTGAGGTTCCGTTCTGTTGCTAAGGGTCTTGTAGAGTGCTGTCGGGTCCTGGAGTATTCTGTAGGGTTCCAGAGGGCCTCGTAGGGTTCCGTCGAAATCTGAAGGGTTCCCTAGGGGCCCGTAGAGTCCCGTAGATTTCCGTAGGGACCTGTAGGGTTGTGTAAGTGCCCGCAGGGGTTGGTAGGAGCTTGTAGGGTGCCGTATGTTTCCGGAGGGTTGTGTAGGGTTCCGTAGGGGCCTGTGGTGTTCCCTAGGGGCCTGTAGAGTCTCGTACAGTTCCGTAGGGTCCTGTAGGTTTCCATAAGCGCCCGCAGAGGTCTGAAGGGGCCCGTACTGTTCCGTAAGGATCCATAGGGTTCCGTAGAGCTTCGTAGGTTCCCTAAGAGGCCTCTGGAGTACCGCAGGAGCCAGTAGTGTTCTGTAGGGGCCCGTAGGGTTCCTTCCATAGGAGCTGGCAGTGTTCCATAGGGTCCTCTAGGGTTGAGTAAGTGCCCGCAGGAGTCTGTAGGAATCCGTGGGATTCTGTAAGGTTCTGGAGGGTTCTGCAGGGTTCCCTAGGGGCCCGTAGAGTTCCATAGTGGCTGGTAAAGTTCCCTAGGGCCCTGTACCGTTCCGTAACTGCCTGCAAGGGTCTTTAGGCTTCCGTAGGGGCTGGTAGGGTTCCATAAAGTTGCGTGGGTTCCTGCAGAGTTCTGCAAGTGCCCGCAAGGGCCTGTAGGGGCCCACAGTGTTTCTGTCAGGTTCCGTAGAGTTCCGTAGGCGCCATATTTTTCTGTAGTGGCTGGTAGTATTCTGTAGGGGTCTGTAGGGTTCCGTAGGTGCCTGCAGTGTTCTGTAGGAGCCCATAGGGTTTTCGTGAGGTTCCGTTGTGTTGCTAAGGGTCTTGTAGAGTGCTGTCGGGTCCTGGAGTATTCTGTAGGGTTCCAGAGGGGCTCGTAGGGTTCCATCAAAATCTGTAGGGTTCCCTAGGGGCCCATAGAGTCCCGTAGATTTCCGTAGGGACCTGTAGGGTTGTGTAAGTGCCCGCAGGGGTTGGTAGGAGCTTATAGGGTTCCATAAGTTTCCAGAGGGTTGTGTAGGGTTCCCTAGGGGCCTGTAGAGTCTCGTACAGTTCCGTAGGGTCCTGTAGGTTTCCATAAGCTCCCGCAGAGGTCTGAAGGGGCCCGTACTGTTCCGTGAGGATCCATAGGGCTCCGTAGAGCTTCGTAGGTTCCCTAGAGGCCTCTGGAGTACCGCAGGAGCCAGTAGTGTTCTGTAGGGGCCCGTAGGGTTCCTTCCATAGGGGCTGGCAGTGTTCCGTAGGGGCCTGTAGGGTTGTGTAAGTGCCCGCAGAAGTCTGTAGGAGTCTGTGGGATTCTGTAAGGTTCCGGAGGGTTCTGCAGGGTTCCGTAGGGACTCGTAGAGTTCCGTAGTGGCTGGTAAAGTTCCGTAGGGCCCTGTGGGGTTCTGTATGGACCTGTAGGGTTCCGTAGGGGCCTGCAGGGTTCCGTAAGTGCCCGCAGGTGTCTGTAGTGTTCCGTAGGGGTCTGTAGGGTTCTGTAGGCACCTGCAGTGTTCTGTAGGAGCCCATAGGGTTTTAGTGAGGTTCCGTTGTGTTGCTAAGGGTCTTGTAGAGTGCTGTCGGGTCCTGGAGTATTCTGTAGGGTTCCAGAGGGCCTCGTAGGGTTCCGTCGAAATCTGAAGGGTTCCCTAGGGGCCCGTAGAGTCCCGTAGATTTCCGTAGGGACCTGTAGGGTTGTGTAAGTGCCCGCAGGGTTGGTAGGAGCTTGTAGGGTGCCGTATGTTTCCGGAGGGTTGTGTAGGGTTCCGTAGGGGCCTGTGGTGTTCCCTAGGGGCCTGTAGAGTCTCGTACAGTTCCGTAGGGTCCTGTAGGTTTCCATAAGCGCCCGCAGAGGTCTGAAGGGGCCCGTACTGTTCCGTAAGGATCCATAGGGTTCCGTAGAGCTTCGTAGGTTCCCTAAGAGGCCTCTGGAGTACCGCAGGAGCCAGTAGTGTTCTGTAGGGGCCCGTAGGGTTCCTTCCATAGGAGCTGGCAGTGTTCCATAGGGTCCTCTAGGGTTGAGTAAGTGCCCGCAGGAGTCTGTAGGAATCCGTGGGATTCTGTAAGGTTCTGGAGGGTTCTGCAGGGTTCCCTAGGGGCCCGTAGAGTTCCATAGTGGCTGGTAAAGTTCCGTAGGGCCCTGTACCGTTCCGTAACTGCCTGCAAGGGTCTTTAGGCTTCCGTAGGGGCTGGTAGGGTTCCATAAAGTTGCGTGGGTTCCTGCAGAGTTCTGCAAGTGCCCGCAAGGGCCTGTAGGGGCCCACAGTGTTTCTGTCAGGTTCTGTAGAGTTCCGTAGGCGCCATATTTTTCTGTAGTGGCTGGTAGTATTCTGTAGGGGTCTGTAGGGTTCCGTAGGCGCCTGCAGTGTTCTGTAGGAGCCCATAGGGTTTTCGTGAGGTTCCGTTGTGTTGCTAAGGGTCTTGTAGAGTGCTGTCGGGTCCTGGAGTATTCTGTAGGGTTCCAGAGGGGCTCGTAGGGTTCCATCAAAATCTGTAGGGTTCCCTAGGGGCCCATAGAGTCCCGTAGATTTCCGTAGGGACCTGTAGGGTTGTGTAAGTGCCCGCAGGGGTTGGTAGGAGCTTATAGGGTTCCATAAGTTTCCAGAGGGTTGTGTAGGGTTCCCTAGGGGCCTGTAGAGTCTCGTACAGTTCCGTAGGGTCCTGTAGGTTTCCATAAGCTCCCGCAGAGGTCTGAAGGGGCCCGTACTGTTCCGTGAGGATCCATAGGGCTCCGTAGAGCTTCGTAGGTTCCCTAGAGGCCTCTGGAGTACCGCAGGAGCCAGTAGTGTTCTGTAGGGGCCCGTAGGGTTCCTTCCATAGGGGCTGGCAGTGTTCCGTAGGGGCCTGTAGGGTTGTGTAAGTGCCCGCAGAAGGCTGTAGGAGTCTGTGGGATTCTGTAAGGTTCCGGAGGGTTCTGCAGGGTTCCGTAGGGACCCGTAGAGTTCCGTAGTGGCTGGTAAAGTTCCGTAGGGCCCTGTGGGGTTCTGTATGGACCTGTAGGGTTCCGTAGGGGCCTGCAGGGTTCCGTAAGTGCCCGCAGGTGTCTGTAGTGTTCCGTAGGGGTCTGTAGGGTTCTGTAGGCGCCTGCAGTGTTCTGTAGGAGCCCATAGGGTTTTAGTGAGGTTCCGTTGTGTTGCTAAGGGTCTTGTAGAGTGCTGTCGGGTTATGGAGTATTCTGTAGGGTTCCAGAAGGCCTCGTAGGGTTCCGTCGAAATCTGAAGGGTTCCCTAGGGGCCCGTAGAGTCCCGTAGATTTCCGTAGGGACCTGTAGGGTTGTGTAAGTGCCCGCAGGGGTTGGTAGGAGCTTGTAGGGTGCCGTATGTTTCCGGAGGGTTGTGTAGGGTTCCGTAGGGGCCTGTGGTGTTCCCTAGGGGCCTGTAGAGTCTCGTACAGTTCCGTAGGGTCCTGTAGGTTTCCATAAGCGCCCGCAGAGGTCTGAAGGGGCCCGTACTGTTCCGTAAGGATCCATAGGGTTCCGTAGAGCTTCGTAGGTTCCCTAAGAGGCCTCTGGAGTACCGCAGGAGCCAGTAGTGTTCTGTAGGGGCCCGTAGGGTTCCTTCCATAGGAGCTGGCAGTGTTCCATAGGGTCCTCTAGGGTTGAGTAAGTGCCCGCAGGAGTCTGTAGGAATCCGTGGGATTCTGTAAGGTTCTGGAGGGTTCTGCAGGGTTCCCTAGGGGCCCGTAGAGTTCCATAGTGGCTGGTAAAGTTCCGTAGGGCCCTGTACCGTTCCGTAACTGCCTGCAAGGGTCTTTAGGCTTCCGTAGGGGCTGGTAGGGTTCCATAAAGTTGCGTGGGTTCCTGCAGAGTTCTGCAAGTGCCCGCAAGGGCCTGTAGGGGCCCACAGTGTTTCTGTCAGGTTCCGTAGAGTTCCGTAGGCGCCATATTTTTCTGTAGTGGCTGGTAGTATTCTGTAGGGGTCTGTAGGGTTCCGTAGGCGCCTGCAGTGTTCTGTAGGAGCCCATAGGGTTTTCGTGAGGTTCCGTTGTGTTGCTAAGGGTCTTGTAGAGTGCTGTCGGGTCCTGGAGTATTCTGTAGGGTTCCAGAGGGGCTCGTAGGGTTCCATCAAAATCTGTAGGGTTCCCTAGGGGCCCATAGAGTCCCGTAGATTTCCGTAGGGACCTGTAGGGTTGTGTAAGTGCCCGCAGGGGTTGGTAGGAGCTTATAGGGTTCCATAAGTTTCCAGAGGGTTGTGTAGGGTTCCCTAGGGGCCTGTAGAGTCTCGTACAGTTCCGTAGGGTCCTGTAGGTTTCCATAAGCTCCCGCAGAGGTCTGAAGGGGCCCGTACTGTTCCGTGAGGATCCATAGGGCTCCGTAGAGCTTCGTAGGTTCCCTAGAGGCCTCTGGAGTACCGCAGGAGCCAGTAGTGTTCTGTAGGGGCCCGTAGGGTTCCTTCCATAGGGGCTGGCAGTGTTCCGTAGGGGCCTGTAGGGTTGTGTAAGTGCCCGCAGAAGGCTGTAGGAGTCTGTGGGATTCTGTAAGGTTCCGGAGGGTTCTGCAGGGTTCCGTAGGGACTGGTAGAGTTCCGTAGTGGCTGGTAAAGTTCCGTAGGGCCCTGTGGGGTTCTGTATGGACCTGTAGGGTTCCGTAGGGGCCTGCAGGGTTCCGTAAGTGCCCGCAGGTGTCTGTAGTGTTCCGTAGGGGTCTGTAGGGTTCTGTAGGCGCCTGCAGTGTTCTGTAGGAGCCCATAGGGTTTTCGTGAGGTTCCGTTGTGTTGCTAAGGGTCTTGTAGAGTGCTGTCAGGTCCTGGAGTATTCTGTAGGGTTCCAGAGGGCCTTGTAGGGTTCCGTCGAAATCTGAAGGGTTCCCTAGGGGCCCATAGAGTCCCGTAGATTGCCGTAGGGACCTGTAGGGTTGTGTAAGTGCCCGCAGGGGTTGGTAGGAGCTTATAGGGTGCCATATGTTTCCGGAGGGTTGTGTAGGGTTCTGTAGGGGCCTGTGGTGTTCCCTAGGGGCCTGTAGAGTCTCGTACAGTTCCGTAGGGTCCTGTAGGTTTCCATAAGCGCCCGCAGAGGTCTGAAGGGGCCCGTACTGTTCCGTAAGGATCCATAGGGTTCCGTAGAGCTTCGTAGGTTCCCTAGAGGCCTCTGGAGTACCGCAGGAGCCAGTAGTGTTCTGTAGGGGCCCGTAGGGTTCCTTCCATAGGAGCTGGCAGTGTTCCATAGGGTCCTCTAGGGTTGAGTAAGTGCCCGCAGGAGTCTGTAGGAATCCGTGGGATTCTGTAAGGTTCTGGAGGGTTCTGCAGGGTTCCCTAGGGGCCCGTAGAGTTCCATAGTGGCTGGTAAAGTTCCCTAGGGCCCTGTACCGTTCTGTAACTGCCTGCAAGGGTCTTTAGGCTTCCGTAGGGGCTGGTAGGGTTCCATAAGGTGCGTGGGTTCCTGCAGAGTTCTGCAAGTGCCCGCAAGGGCCTGTAGGGGCCCACAGTGTTTCTGTCAGGTTCCGTAGATTTCCGTAGGCGCCATATTTTTCTGTAGTGGCTGGTAGTATTCTGTAGGGGTCTGTAGGGTTCCGTAGGTGCCTGCAGTGTTCTGTAGGAGCCCACAGGGTTTTCGTGAGGTTCCGTTGTGTTGCTAAGGGTCTTGTAGAGTGCTGTCGGGTCCTGGAGTATTCTGTAGGGTTCCAGAGGGGCTCGTAGGGTTCCATCGAAATCTATAGGGTTCCCTAGGGGCCCATAGAGTCCCGTAGATTTCCGTAGGGACCTGTAGGGTTGTGTAAGTGCCCGCAGGGGTTGGTAGGAGCTTATAGGGTTCCATAAGTTTCCAGAGGGTTGTGTAGGGTTCCGTAGGGGCCTGTGGTGTTCCCTAGGGGCCTGTAGAATCTCGTACAGTTCCGTAGGGGCCTGTGGTGTTCCCTAGGGGCCTGTAGAGTCTCGTACAGTTCCGTAGGGGCCTGTGGTGTTCCCTAGGGGCCTGTAGAGTCTCGTACAGTTCCGTAGGGTCCTGTAGGTTTCCATAAGCGCCCGCAGAGGTCTGAAGGGGCCCGTACTGTTCCGTAAGGATCCATAGGGTTCTGTAGAGCTTCATAGGTTCCCTAGAGGCCTCTGGAGTACCGCAGGAGCCAGTAGTGTTCCGTAGGGTCCTCTAGGGTTGAGTAAGTGCCCGCAGGAGTCTGTAGGAATCCGTGGGATTCTGTAAGGTTCTGGAGGGTTCTGCAGGGTTCCCTAGGGGCCCGTAGAGTTCCGTAGTGGCTGGTAAAGTTCCCTAGGGCCCTGTACCGTTCCGTAACTGCCTGCAAGGGTCTTTAGGCTTCCGTAGGGGCTGGTAGGGTTCCATAAAGTTGCGTGGGTTCCTGCAGAGTTCTGCAAGTGCCCGCAAGGGCCTGTAGGGGCCCACAGTGTTTCTGCCAGGTTCCGTAGAGTTCCGTAGGCGCCATATTTTTCTGTAGTGGCTGGTAGTATTCTGTAGGGGTCTGTAGGTTTCCGTAGGCACCGACAGTGTTCTGTAGGAGCCCATAGGGTTTTAGTGAGGTTCCGTTGTGTTGCTAAGGGTCTTGTAGAGTGCTGTCGGGTCCTGGAGTATTCTGTAGGGTTCCAGAGGGCCTTGTAGGGTTCCGTCGAAATCTGAAGGGTTCCCTAGGGGCCCGTAGAGTCCCGTAGATTTCTGTAGGGACCTGTAGGGTTGTGTAAGTGCCCGCAGGGGTTGGTAGGAGCTTGTAGGGTGCCATATGTTTCCGGAGGGTTGTGTAGGGTTCCGTAGGGGCCTGTGGTGTTCCCTAGGGGCCTGTAGAGTCTCGTACAGTTCCGTAGGGTCCTGTAGGTTTCCATAAGCGCCCGCAGAGGTCTGAAGGGGCCCGTACTGTTCCGTAAGGATCCATAGGGTTCCGTAGAGCTTCGTAGGTTCCCTAGAGGCCTCTGGAGTACCGCAGGAGCCAGTAGTGTTCTGTAGGGGCCCGTAGGGTTCCTTCCATAGGAGCTGGCAGTGTTCCATAGGGTCCTCTAGGGTTGAGTAAGTGCCCGCAGGAGTCTGTAGGAATCCGTGGGATTCTGTAAGGTTCCGGAGGGTTCTGCAGGGTTCCGTAGGGGCCCGTAGAGTTCCATAGTGGCTGGTAAAGTTCCCTAGGGCCCTGTACCGTTCCGTAACTGCCTGCAAGGGTCTTTAGGCTTCCGTAGGGGCTGGTAGGGTTCCATAAAGTTGCGTGGGTTCCTGCAGAGTTCTGCAAGTGCCCGCAAGGGCCTGTAGGGGCCCACAGTGTTTCTGTCAGGTTCCGTAGAGTTCCGTAGGCGCCATATTTTTCTGTAGTGGCTGGTAGTATTCTGTAGGGGTCTGTAGGGTTCCGTAGGCGCCTGCAGTGTTCTGTAGGAGCCCATAGGGTTTTCGTGAGGTTCCGTTGTGTTGCTAAGGGTCTTGTAGAGTGCTGTCAGGTCCTGGAGTATTCTGTAGGGTTCCAGAGGGGCTCGTAGGGTTCCATCAAAATCTGTAGGGTTCCCTAGGGGCCCATAGAGTCCCGTAGATTTCCGTAGGGACCTGTAGGGTTGTGTAAGTGCCCGCAGGGGTTGGTAGGAGCTTATAGGGTTCCATAAGTTTCCAGAGGGTTGTGTAGGGTTCCGTAGGGGCCTGTGGTGTTCCCTAGGGGCCTGTAGAGTCTCGTATGGTTCCGTAGGGGCCTGTGGTGTTCCCTAGGGGCCTGTAGAGTCTCGTACAGTTCCATAGGGTCCTGTAGGTTTCCATAAGCGCCCGCAGAGGTCTGAAGGGGCCCGTACTGTTCCGTAAGGATCCATAGGGTTCCGTAGAGCTTCGTAGGTTCCCTAGAGGCCTCTGGAGTACCGCAGGAGCCAGTAGTGTTCTGTAGGGTCCTCTAGGGTTCCTTCCATAGGGGCTGGCAGTGTTCCGTAGGGGCCTGTAGGGTTGTGTAAGTGCCCGCAGAAGGCTGTAGGAGTCTGTGGGATTCTGTAAGGTTCCGGAGGGTTCTGCAGGGTTCCGTAGGGGCCCGTAGAGTTCCGTAGTGGCTGGTAAAGTTCCGTAGGGCCCTGTGGGGTTCTGTATGGACCTGTAGGGTTCCGTAGGGGCCTGCAGGGTTCCGTAAGTGCCCGCAGGTGTCTGTAGGGTTCCTTAGGGGTCTGTAGGGTTCCGTAGGCACCTGCAGTGTTCTGTAGGAGCCCATAGGGTTTTAGTGAGGTTCCGTTGTCTTGCTAAGGGTGTTGTAGAGTGCTGTCAGGTCCTGGAGTATTCTGTAGGGTTCCAGAGGGCCTTGTAGGGTTCCGTCGAAATCTGAAGGGTTCCCTAGGGGCCCGTAGAGTCCCGTAGATTTCCGTAGGGGCCTGTAGGGTTGTGTAAGTGCCCGCAGGGGTTGGTAGGAGCTTGTAGGGTGCCATATGTTTCCGGAGGGTTGTGTAGGGTTCCGTAGGGGCCTGTGGTGTTCCCTAGGGTCCTGTAGAGTCTCGTACGGTTCCGTAGGGGCCTGTGGTGTTCCCTAGGGGCCTGTAGAGTCTCGTACAGTTCCGTAGGGTCCTGTAGGTTTCCATAAGCGCCCGCAGAGGTCTGAAGGGGCCCGTACTGTTCCGTAAGGATCCATAGGGTTCCGTAGAGCTTCGTAGGTTCCCTAGAGGCCTCTGGAGTACCGCAGGAGCCAGTAGTGTTCCGTAGGGTCCTCTAGGGTTGAGTAAGTGCCCGCAGGAGTCTGTAGGAATCCGTGGGATTCTGTAAGGTTCTGGAGGGTTCTGCAGGGTTCCCTAGGGGCCCGTAGAGTTCCATAGTGGCTGGTAAAGTTCCCTAGGGCCCTGTACCGTTCCGTAACTGCCTGCAAGGGTCTTTAGGCTTCCGTAGGGGCTGGTAGGGTTCCATAAAGTTGCGTGGGTTCCTGCAGAGTTCTGCAAGTGCCCGCAAGGGCCTGTAGGGGCCCACAGTGTTTCTGTCAGGTTCCGTAGAGTTCCGTAGGGGCCATATTTTTCTGTAGTGGCTGGTAGTATTCTGTAGGGGTCTGTAGGGTTCCGTAGGCACCTGCAGTGTTCTGTAGGAGCCCATAGGGTTTTCGTGAGGTTCCGTTGTGTTGCTAAGGGTCTTGTAGAGTGCTGTCAGGTCCTGGAGTATTCTGTAGGGTTCCAGAGGGCCTTGTAGGGTTCCGTCGAAATCTGAAGGGTTCCCTAGGGGCCCGTAGAGTATCGTAGATTTCCGTAGGGACCTGTAGGGTTGTGTAAGTGCCCGCAGGGGTTGGTAGGAGCTTGTAGGGTGCCATAAGTTTCCATAGGGTTGTGTAGGGTTCCGTAGGGGCCTGTGGTGTTCCCTAGGGTCCTGTAGAGTCTCGTACGGTTCTGTAGGGGCCTGTGGTGTTCCCTAGGGGCCTGTAGAGTCTCGTACAGTTCCGTAGGGTCCTGTAGGTTTCCATAAGCGCCCGCAGAGGTCTGAAGGGGCCCGTACTGTTCCGTAAGGATCCATAGGGTTCCGTAGAGCTTCGTAGGTTCCCTAGAGGCCTCTGGAGTACCGCAGGAGCCAGTAGTGTTCTGTAGGGGCCCGTAGGGTTCCTTCCATAGGGGCTGGCAGTGTTCCGTAGGGGCCTGTAGGGTTGTGTAAGTGCCTGCAGAAGGCTGTAGGAGTCTGTGGGATTCTGTAAGGTTCCGGAGGGTTCTGCAGGGTTCCGTAGGGACTGGTAGAGTTCCGTAGTGGCTGGTAAAGTTCCGTAGGGCCCTGTGGGGTTCTGTATGGACTTGTAGGGTTCCGTAGGGGCCTGCAGGGTTCCGTAAGTGCCCGCAGGTGTCTGTAGGGTTCCGTAGGGGTCTGTAGGGTTCCGTAGGCACCTGCAGTGTTCTGTAGGAGCCCATAGTGTTTTAGTGAGGTTCCGTTGTGTTGCTAAGGGTCTTGTAGAGTGCTGTCGGGTCCTGGAGTATTCTGTAGGGTTCCAGAGGGGCTCGTAGGGTTCCATCGAAATCTGTAGGGTTCCCTAGGGGCCCATAGAGTCCCGTAGATTTCCGTAGGGACCTGTAGGGTTGTGTAAGTGCCCGCAGGGGTTGGTAGGAGCTTATAGGGTTCCATAAGTTTCCAGAGGGTTGTGTAGGGTTCCGTAGGGGCCTGTGGTGTTCCCTAGGGGCCTGTAGAATCTCGTACAGTTCCGTAGGGGCCTGTGGTGTTCCCTAGGGGCCTGTAGAGTCTCGTACAGTTCCGTAGGGTCCTGTAGGTTTCCATAAGCGCCCGCAGATGTCTGAAGGGGCCCGTACTGTTCCATAAGGATCCATAGGGTTCCGTAGAGCTTCGTAGGTTCCCTAGAGGCCTCTGGAGTACCGCAGGAGCCAGTAGTGTTCTGTAGGGTCCTCTAGGGTTCCTTCCATAGGGGCTGGCAGTGTTCCGTAGGGGCCTGTAGGGTTTTGTAAGTGCCCGCAGGAGTCTGTAGGAATCCGTGGGATTCTGTAAGGTTCCGGAGGGTTCTGCAGGGTTCCGTAGGGGCCCGTAGAGTTCCGTAGATGCTGGTAAAGTTCCGTAGGGCCCTGTGGGGTTCTGTATGGACCTGTAGGGTTCCGTAGGGGCCTGCAGGGTTCCGTAAGTGCCCGCAGGTGTCTGTAGGGTTCCATAGGGGTCTGTAGGGTTCCGTAGGCACCTGCAGTGTTCTGTAGGAGCCCATAGTGTTTTAGTGAGGTTCCGTTGTGTTGCTAAGGGTCTTGTAGAGTGCTGTCAGGTCCTGGAGTATTCTGTAGGGTTCCAGAGGGCCTTGTAGGGTTCCAACAAAATCTGAAGGGTTCCCTAGGGGCCCGTAGAGTCCCGTAGATTTCCGTAGGGACCTGTAGGGTTGTGTAAGTGCCCGCAGGGGTTGGTAGGAGCTTGTAGGGTGCCATAAGTTTCCAGAGGGTTGTGTAGGGTTCCGTAGGGGCCTGTGGTGTTCCCTAGGGGCCTGTAGAGTCTCGTACGGTTCCACAGGGGCCTGTGGTGTTCCCTAGGGGCCTGTAGAGTCTCGTACAGTTCCGTAGGGTCCTGTAGGTTTCCATAAGCGCCCGCAGAGGTCTGAAGGGGCCCGTACTGTTCCGTAAGGATCCATAGGGTTCCGTAGAGCTTCGTAGGTTCCCTAGAGGCCTCTGGAGTACCGCAGGAGCCAGTAGTGTTCTGTAGGGGCCCGTAGGGTTCCTTCCATAGGGGCTGGCAGTGTTCCGTAGGGGCCTGTAGGGTTGTGTAAGTGCCTGCAGAAGGCTGTAGGAGTCTGTGGGATTCTGTAAGGTTCCGGAGGGTTCTGCAGGGTTCCGTAGGGACCCGTAGAGTTCCGTAGTGGCTGGTAAAGTTCCGTAGGGCCCTGTGGGGTTCTGTATGGACCTGTAGGGTTCCGTAGGGGCCTGCAGGGTTCCGTAGGCACCTGCAGTGTTCTGTAGGAGCCCATAGAGTTTTAGTGAGGTTCCGTTGTCTTGCTAAGGGTCTTGTAGAGTGCTGTCAGGTCCTGGAGTATTCTGTAGGGTTCCAGAGGGCCTTGTAGGGTTCCGTCGAAATCTGAAGGGTTCCCTAGGGGCCCGTAGAGTCCCGTAGATTTCCGTAGGGACCTGTAGGGTTGTGTAAGTGCCCGCAGGGGTTGGTAGGAGCTTTTAGGGTGCCATATGTTTCCGGAGGGTTGTGTAGGGTTCCGTAGGGGCCTGTGGTGTTCCCTAGGGGCCTGTAGAGTCTCGTACGGTTCCGTAGGGGCCTGTGGTGTTCCCTAGGGGCCTGTAGAGTCTCGTACAGTTCCGTAGGGTCCTGTAGGTTTCCATAAGCGCCCACAGAGGTCTGAAGGGGCCCGTACTGTTCCGTAAGGATCCATAGGGTTCCGTAGAGCTTCGTAGGTTCCCTAGAGGCCTCTGGAGTACCGCAGGAGCCAGTAGTGTTCCGTAGGGTCCTCTAGGGTTGAGTAAGTGCCCGCAGGAGTCTGTAGGAATCCGTGGGATTCTGTAAGGTTCTGGAGGGTTCTGCAGGGTTCCCTAGGGGCCCGTAGAGTTCCATAGTGGCTGGTAAAGTTCCCTAGGGCCCTGTACCGTTCCGTAACTGCCTGCAAGGGTCTTTAGGCTTCCGTAGGGGCTGGTAGGGTTCCATAAAGTTGCGTGGGTTCCTGCAGAGTTCTGCAAGTGCCCGCAAGGGCCTGTAGGGGCCCACAGTGTTTCTGTCAGGTTCCGTAGAGTTCCGTAGGGGCCATATTTTTCTGTAGTGGCTGGTAGTATTCTGTAGGGGTCTGTAGGGTTCCATAGGCGCCTGCAGTGTTCTGTAGGAGCCCATAGGGTTTTCGTGAGGTTCCGTTGTGTTGCTAAGGGTCTTGTAGAGTGCTGTCGGGTCCTGGAGTATTCTGTAGGGTTCCAGAGGGGCTCGTAGGGTTCCATCGAAATCTGTAGGGTTCCCTAGGGGCCCATAGAGTCCCGTAGATTTCCGTAGGGACCTGTAGGGTTGTGTAAGTGCTCGCAGGGGTTGGTAGGAGCTTATAGGGTTCCATAAGTTTCCGGAGGGTTGTGTAGGGTTCCGTAGGGGCCTGTGGTGTTCCCTAGGGGCCTGTAGAGTCTCGTACGGTTCCGTAGGGGCCTGTGGTGTTCCCTAGGGGCCTGTAGAGTCTCGTACAGTTCCGTAGGGTCCTGTAGGTTTCCATAAGCGCCCGCAGAGGTCTGAAGGGGCCCGTACTGTTCCGTAAGGATCCATAGGGTTCCGTAGAGCTTCGTAGGTTCCCTAGAGGCCTCTGGAGTACCGCAGGAGCCAGTAGTGTTCTGTAGGGGCCCGTAGGGTTCCTTCCATAGGAGCTGGCAGTGTTCCATAGGGTCCTCTAGGGTTGAGTAAGTGCCCGCAGGAGTCTGTAGGAATCCGTGGGATTCTGTAAGGTTCTGGAGGGTTCTGCAGGGTTCCCTAGGGGCCCGTAGAGTTCCATAGTGGCTGGTAAAGTTCCCTAGGGCCCTGTACCGTTCCGTAACTGCCTGCAAGGGTCTTTAGGCTTCCGTAGGGGCTGGTAGGGTTCCATAAAGTTGCGTGGGTTCCTGCAGAGTTCTGCAAGTGCCCGCAAGGGCCTGTAGGGGCGCACAGTGTTTCTGTCAGGTTCCGTAGATTTCCGTAGGCGCCATATTTTTCTGTAGTGGCTGGTAGTATTCTGTAGGGGTCTGTAGGGTTCCGTAGGTGCCTGCAGTGTTCTGTAGGAGCCCACAGGGTTTTCGTGAGGTTCCGTTGTGTTGCTAAGGGTCTTGTAGAGTGCTGTCGGGTCCTGGAGTATTCTGTAGGGTTCCAGAGGGGCTCGTAGGGTTCCATCGAAATCTGTAGGGTTCCCTAGGGGCCCATAGAGTCCCGTAGATTTCCGTAGGGACCTGTAGGGTTGTGTAAGTGCCCGCAGGGGTTGGTAGGAGCTTATAGGGTTCCATAAGTTTCCAGAGGGTTGTGTAGGGTTCCGTAGGGGCCTGTGGTGTTCCCTAGGGGCCTGTAGAGTCTCGTACGGTTCCGTAGGGGCCTGTGGTGTTCCCTAGGGGCCTGTAGAGTCTCGTACAGTTCCGTAGGGTCCTGTAGGTTTCCATAAGCTCCCGCAGAGGTCTGAAGGGGCCCGTACTGTTCCGTGAGGATCCATAGGGCTCCGTAGAGCTTCGTAGGTTCCCTAGAGGCCTCTGGAGTACCGCAGGAGCCAGTAGTGTTCTGTAGGGGCCCGTAGGGTTCCTTCCATAGGGGCTGGCAGTGTTCCGTAGGGGCCTGTAGGGTTGTGTAAGTGCCTGCAGAAGGCTGTAGGAGTCTGTGGGATTCTGTAAGGTTCCGGAGGGTTCTGCAGGGTTCCGTAGGGACCCGTAGAGTTCCGTAGTGGCTGGTAAAGTTCCGTAGGGCCCTGTGGGGTTCTGTATGGACCTGTAGGGTTCCGTAGGGGCCTGCAGGGTTCCGTAAGTGCCCGCAGGTGTCTGTAGGGTTCCGTAGGGGTCTGTAGGGTTCCGTAGGCACCTGCAGTGTTCTGTAGGAGCCCATAGTGTTTTAGTGAGGTTCCGTTGTGTTGCTAAGGGTCTTGTAGAGTGCTGTCGGGTCCTGGAGTATTCTGTAGGGTTCCAGAGGGGCTCGTAGGGTTCCATCGAAATCTATAGGGTTCCCTAGGGGCCCATAGAGTCCCGTAGATTTCCGTAGGGACCTGTAGGGTTGTGTAAGTGCCCGCAGGGGTTGGTAGGAGCTTATAGGGTTCCATAAGTTTCCAGAGGGTTGTGTAGGGTTCCGTAGGGGCCTGTGGTGTTCCCTAGGGGCCTGTAGAATCTCGTACAGTTCCGTAGGGGCCTGTGGTGTTCCCTAGGGGCCTGTAGAGTCTCGTACAGTTCCGTAGGGTCCTGTAGGTTTCCATAAGCGCCCGCAGAGGTCTGAAGGGGCCCGTACTGTTCCGTAAGGATCCATAGGGTTCCATAGAGCTTCGTAGGTTCCCTAGAGGCCTCTGGAGTACCGCAGGAGCCAGTAGTGTTCCGTAGGGTCCTCTAGGGTTGAGTAAGTGCCCGCAGGAGTCTGTAGGAATCCGTGGGATTCTGTAAGGTTCTGGAGGGTTCTGCAGGGTTCCCTAGGGGCCCGTAGAGTTCCATAGTGGCTGGTAAAGTTCCCTAGGGCCCTGTACCGTTCCGTAACTGCCTGCAAGGGTCTTTAGGCTTCCGTAGGGGCTGGTAGGGTTCCATAAAGTTGCGTGGGTTCCTGCAGAGTTCTGCAAGTGCCCGCAAGGGCCTGTAGGGGCCCACAGTGTTTCTGTCAGGTTCCGTAGAGTTCCGTAGGCGCCATATTTTTCTGTAGTGGCTGGTAGTATTCTGTAGGGGTCTGTAGGGTTCCGTAGGCGCCTGCAGTGTTCTGTAGGAGCCCATAGGGTTTTCGTGAGGTTCCGTTGTGTTGCTAAGGGTCTTGTAGAGTGCTGTCGGGTCCTGGAGTATTCTGTAGGGTTCCAGAGGGGCTCGTAGGGTTCCATCAAAATCTGTAGGGTTCCCTAGGGGCCCATAGAGTCCCGTAGATTTCCGTAGGGACCTGTAGGGTTGTGTAAGTGCCCGCAGGGGTTGGTAGGAGCTTATAGGGTTCCATAAGTTTCCAGAGGGTTGTGTAGGGTTCCGTAGGGGCCTGTGGTGTTCCCTAGGGGCCTGTAGAGTCTCGTATGGTTCCGTAGGGGCCTGTGGTGTTCCCTAGGGGCCTGTAGAGTCTCGTACAGTTCCGTAGGGTCCTGTAGGTTTCCATAAGCGCCCGCAGAGGTCTGAAGGGGCCCGTACTGTTCCGTAAGGATCCATAGGGTTCCGTAGATCTTCGTAGGTTCCCTAGAGGCCTCTGGAGTACCGCAGGAGCCAGTAGTGTTCTGTAGGGTCCTCTAGGGTTCCTTCCATAGGGGCTGGCAGTGTTCCGTAGGGGCCTGTAGGGTTGTGTAATTGCCCGCAGAAGTCTGTAGGAGTCTGTGGGATTCTGTAAGGTTCCGGAGGGTTCTGCAGGGTTCCGTAGGGACCCGTAGAGTTCCGTAGTGGCTGGTAAAGTTCTGTAGGGCCCTGTGGGGTTCTGTATGGACCTGTAGGGTTCCGTAGGGGCCTGCAGGGTTCCGTAAGTGCCCGCAGGTGTCTGTAGGGTTCCGTAGGGGTCTGTAGGGTTCCGTAGGCACCTGCAGTGTTCTGTAGGAGCCCATAGGGTTTTAGTGAGGTTCCGTTGTGTTGCTAAGGGTCTTGTAGAGTGCTGTCAGGTCCTGGAGTATTCTGTAGGGTTCCAGAGGGCCTTGTAGGGTTCCGTCGAAATCTGAAGGGTTCCCTAGGGGCCCGTAGAGTCCCGTAGATTTCCGTAGGGGCCTGTAGGGTTGTGTAAGTGCCCGCAGGGGTTGGTAGGAGCTTGTAGGGTGCCATATGTTTCCGGAGGGTTGTGTAGGGTTCCGTAGGGGCCTGTGGTGTTCCCTAGGGGCCTGTAGAGTCTCGTACGGTTCCGTAGGGGCCTGTGGTGTTCCCTAGGGGCCTGTAGAGTCTCGTACAGTTCCGTAGGGTCCTGTAGGTTTCCATAAGCGCCCGCAGAGGTCTGAAGGGGCCCGTACTGTTCCGTAAGGATCCATAGGGTTCCGTAGAGCTTCGTAGGTTCCCTAGAGGCCTCTGGAGTACCGCAGGAGCCAGTAGTGTTCCGTAGGGTCCTCTAGGGTTGAGTAAGTGCCCGCAGGAGTCTGTAGGAATCCGTGGGATTCTGTAAGGTTCTGGAGGGTTCTGCAGGGTTCCCTAGGGGCCCGTAGAGTTCCATAGTGGCTGGTAAAGTTCCCTAGGGCCCTGTACCGTTCCGTAACTGCCTGCAAGGGTCTTTAGGCTTCCGTAGGGGCTGGTAGGGTTCCATAAAGTTGCGTGGGTTCCTGCAGAGTTCTGCAAGTGCCCGCAAGGGCCTGTAGGGGCCCACAGTGTTTCTGTCAGGTTCCGTAGATTTCCGTAAGCGCCATATTTTTCTGTAGTGGCTGGTAGTATTCTGTAGGGGTCTGTAGGGTTCCGTAGGCGCCTGCAGTGTTCTGTAGGAGCCCATAGGGTTTTCGTGAGGTTCCGTTGTGTTGCTAAGGGTCTTGTAGAGTGCTGTCGGGTCCTGGAGTATTCTGTAGGGTTCCAGAGGGGCTCGTAGGGTTCCATCAAAATCTGTAGGGTTCCCTAGGGGCCCATAGAGTCCCGTAGATTTCCATAGGGACCTGTAGGGTTGTGTAAGTGCCCGCAGGGGTTGGTAGGAGCTTATAGGGTTCCATAAGTTTCCAGAGGGTTGTGTAGGGTTCCGTAGGGGCCTGTGGTGTTCCCTAGGGGCCTGTAGAGTCTCGTACGGTTCCGTAGGGGCCTGTGGTGTTCCCTAGGGGCCTGTAGAGTCTCGTACAGTTCCGTAGGGTCCTGTAGGTTTCCATAAGCGCCCGCAGAGGTCTGAAGGGGCCCGTACTGTTCCGTAAGGATCCATAGGGTTCCGTAGATCTTCGTAGGTTCCCTAGAGGCCTCTGGAGTACCGCAGGAGCCAGTAGGATTCTGTAGGGTCCTCTAGGGTTCCTTCCATAGGGGCTGGCAGTGTTCCGTAGGGGCCTGTAGGGTTGTGTAAGTGCCTGCAGAAGGCTGTAGGAGTCTGTGGGATTCTGTAAGGTTCCGGAGGGTTCTGCAGGGTTCCGTAGGGACCCGTAGAGTTCCGTAGTGGCTGGTAAAGTTCCGTAGGGCCCTGTGGGGTTCTGTATGGACCTGTAGGGTTCCGTAGGGGCCTGCAGGGTTCCGTAAGTGCCCGCAGGTGTCTGTAGGGTTCCGTAGGGGTCTGTAGGGTTCCGTAGGCACCTGCAGTGTTCTGTAGGAGCCCATAGTGTTTTAGTGAGGTTCCGTTGTGTTGCTAAGGGTCTTGTAGAGTGCTGTCGGGTCCTGGAGTATTCTGTAGGGTTCCAGAGGGGCTCGTAGGGTTCCATCGAAATCTATAGGGTTCCCTAGGGGCCCATAGAGTCCCGTAGATTTCCGTAGGGACCTGTAGGGTTGTGTAAGTGCCCGCAGGGGTTGGTAGGAGCTTATAGGGTTCCATAAGTTTCCAGAGGGTTGTGTAGGGTTCCGTAGGGGCCTGTGGTGTTCCCTAGGGGCCTGTAGAGTCTCGTACAGTTCCGTAGGGTCCTGTAGGTTTCCATAAGCGCCCGCAGAGGTCTGAAGGGGCCCGTACTGTTCCGTAAGGATCCATAGGGTTCTGTAGAGCTTCATAGGTTCCCTAGAGGCCTCTGGAGTACCGCAGGAGCCAGTAGTGTTCCGTAGGGTCCTCTAGGGTTGAGTAAGTGCCCGCAGGAGTCTGTAGGAATCCGTGGGATTCTGTAAGGTTCTGGAGGGTTCTGCAGGGTTCCCTAGGGGCCCGTAGAGTTCCATAGTGGCTGGTAAAGTTCCCTAGGGCCCTGTACCATTCCGTAACTGCCTGCAAGGGTCTTTAGGCTTCCGTAGGGGCTGGTAGGGTTCCATAAAGTTGCGTGGGTTCCTGCAGAGTTCTGCAAGTGCCCGCAAGGGCCTGTAGGGGCCCACAGTGTTTCTGTCAGGTTCCGTAGAGTTCCGTAGGGGCCATATTTTTCTGTAGTGGCTGGTAGTATTCTGTAGGGGTCTGTAGGGTTCCGTAGGCGCCTGCAGTGTTCTGTAGGAGCCCATAGGGTTTTCGTGAGGTTCCGTTGTGTTGCTAAGGGTCTTGTAGAGTGCTGTCGGGTCCTGGAGTATTCTGTAGGGTTCCAGAGGGGCTCGTAGGGTTCCATCGAAATCTGTAGGGTTCCCTAGGGGCCCATAGAGTCCCGTAGATTTCCGTAGGGACCTGTAGGGTTGTGTAAGTGCCCGCAGGGGTTGGTAGGAGCTTATAGGGTTCCATAAGTTTCCAGAGGGTTGTGTAGGGTTCCGTAGGGGCCTGTGGTGTTCCCTAGGGGCCTGTAGAGTCTCGTACGGTTCCGTAGGGGCCTGTGGTGTTCCCTAGGGGCCTGTAGAGTCTCGTACAGTTCCGTAGGGTCCTGTAGGTTTCCATAAGCGCCCGCAGAGGTCTGAAGGGGCCCGTACTGTTCCGTAAGGATCCATAGGGTTCCGTAGAGCTTCGTAGGTTCCCTAGAGGCCTCTGGAGTACCGCAGGAGCCAGTAGTGTTCTGTAGGGGCCCGTAGGGTTCCTTCCATAGGAGCTGGCAGTGTTCCATAGGGTCCTCTAGGGTTGAGTAAGTGCCCGCAGGAGTCTGTAGGAATCCGTGGGATTCTGTAAGGTTCTGGAGGGTTCTGCAGGGTTCCCTAGGGGCCCGTAGAGTTCCGTAGTGGCTGGTAAAGTTCCCTAGGGCCCTGTGGGGTTCTGTATGGACCTGTAGGGTTCCGTAGGGGCCTGCAGGGTTCCGTAAGTGCCCGCAGGTGTCTGTAGGGTTCCGTAGGGGTCTGTAGGGTTCCGTAGGCACCTGCAGTGTTCTGTAGGAGCCCATAGTGTTTTAGTGAGGTTCCGTTGTGTTGCTAAGGGTCTTGTAGAGTGCTGTCGGGTCCTGGAGTATTCTGTAGGGTTCCAGAGGGGCTCGTAGGGTTCCATCGAAATCTATAGGGTTCCCTAGGGGCCCATAGAGTCCCGTAGATTTCCGTAGGGACCTGTAGGGTTGTGTAAGTGCCCGCAGGGGTTGGTAGGAGCTTATAGGGTTCCATAAGTTTCCAGAGGGTTGTGTAGGGTTCCGTAGGGGCCTGTGGTGTTCCCTAGGGGCCTGTAGAATCTCGTACGGTTCCGTAGGGGCCTGTGGTGTTCCCTAGGGGCCTGTAGAGTCTCGTACAGTTCCGTAGGGTCCTGTAGGTTTCCATAAGCGCCCGCAGAGGTCTGAAGGGGCCCGTACTGTTCCGTAAGGATCCATAGGGTTCCGTAGAGCTTCATAGGTTCCCTAGAGGCCTCTGGAGTACCGCAGGAGCCAGTAGTGTTCTGTAGGGGCCCGTAGGGTTCCTTCCATAGGAGCTGGCAGTGTTCCATAGGGTCCTCTAGGGTTGAGTAAGTGCCCGCAGGAGTCTGTAGGAATCCGTGGGATTCTGTAAGGTTCTGGAGGGTTCTGCAGGGTTCCCTAGGGGCCCGTAGAGTTCCATAGTGGCTGGTAAAGTTCCCTAGGGCCCTGTACCGTTCTGTAACTGCCTGCAAGGGTCTTTAGGCTTCCGTAGGGGCTGGTAGGGTTCCATAAAGTTGCGTGGGTTCCTGCAGAGTTCTGCAAGTGCCCGCAAGGGCCTGTAGGGGCCCACAGTGTTTCTGTCAGGTTCCGTAGATTTCCGTAGGCGCCATATTTTTCTGTAGTGGCTGGTAGTATTCTGTAGGGGTCTGTAGGGTTCCGTAGGTGCCTGCAGTGTTCTGTAGGAGCCCACAGGGTTTTCGTGAGGTTCCGTTGTGTTGCTAAGGGTCTTGTAGAGTGCTGTCGGGTCCTGGAGTATTCTGTAGGGTTCCAGAGGGGCTCGTAGGGTTCCATCGAAATCTGTAGGGTTCCCTAGGGGCCCATAGAGTCCCGTAGATTTCCGTAGGGACCTGTAGGGTTGTGTAAGTGCCCGCAGGGGTTGGTAGGAGCTTATAGGGTTCCATAAGTTTCCAGAGGGTTGTGTAGGGTTCCGTAGGGGCCTGTGGTGTTCCCTAGGGGCCTGTAGAGTCTCGTACGGTTCCGTAGGGGCCTGTGGTGTTCCCTAGGGGCCTGTAGAGTCTCGTACAGTTCCGTAGGGTCCTGTAGGTTTCCATAAGCTCCCGCAGAGGTCTGAAGGGGCCCGTACTGTTCCGTGAGGATCCATAGGGCTCCGTAGAGCTTCGTAGGTTCCCTAGAGGCCTCTGGAGTACCGCAGGAGCCAGTAGTGTTCTGTAGGGGCCCGTAGGGTTCCTTCCATAGGGGCTGGCAGTGTTCCGTAGGGGCCTGTAGGGTTGTGTAAGTGCCTGCAGAAGGCTGTAGGAGTCTGTGGGATTCTGTAAGGTTCCGGAGGGTTCTGCAGGGTTCCGTAGGGACCCGTAGAGTTCCGTAGTGGCTGGTAAAGTTCCGTAGGGCCCTGTGGGGTTCTGTATGGACCTGTAGGGTTCCGTAGGGGCCTGCAGGGTTCCGTAAGTGCCCGCAGGTGTCTGTAGGGTTCCGTAGGGGTCTGTAGGGTTCCGTAGGCACCTGCAGTGTTCTGTAGGAGCCCATAGGGTTTTAGTGAGGTTCCGTTGTGTTGCTAAGGGTCTTGTAGAGTGCTGTCAGGTCCTGGAGTATTCTGTAGGGTTCCAGAGGGCCTTGTAGGGTTCCGTCGAAATCTGAAGGGTTCCCTAGGGGCCCGTAGAGTCCCGTAGATTTCCGTAGGGGCCTGTAGGGTTGTGTAAGTGCCCGCAGGGGTTGGTAGGAGCTTGTAGGGTGCCATATGTTTCCGGAGGGTTGTGTAGGGTTCCGTAGGGGCCTGTGGTGTTCCCTAGGGGCCTGTAGAGTCTCGTACGGTTCCGTAGGGGCCTGTGGTGTTCCCTAGGGGCCTGTAGAGTCTCGTACAGTTCCGTAGGGTCCTGTAGGTTTCCATAAGCGCCCGCAGAGGTCTGAAGGGGCCCGTACTGTTCCGTAAGGATCCATAGGGTTCCGTAGATCTTCGTAGGTTCCCTAGAGGCCTCTGGAGTACCGCAGGAGCCAGTAGTGTTCTGTAGGGTCCTCTAGGGTTCCTTCCATAGGGGCTGGCAGTGTTCCGTAGGGGCCTGTAGGGTTGTGTAATTGCCCGCAGAAGTCTGTAGGAGTCTGTGGGATTCTGTAAGGTTCCGGAGGGTTCTGCAGGGTTCCGTAGGGACCCGTAGAGTTCCGTAGTGGCTGGTAAAGTTCTGTAGGGCCCTGTGGGGTTCTGTATGGACCTGTAGGGTTCCGTAGGGGCCTGCAGGGTTCCGTAAGTGCCCGCAGGTGTCTGTAGGGTTCCGTAGGGGTCTGTAGGGTTCCGTAGGCACCTGCAGTGTTCTGTAGGAGCCCATAGGGTTTTAGTGAGGTTCCGTTGTCTTGCTAAGGGTCTTGTAGAGTGCTGTCAGGTCCTGGAGTATTCTGTAGGGTTCCAGAGGGCCTTGTAGGGTTCCGTCGAAATCTGAAGGGTTCCCTAGGGGCCCGTAGAGTCCCGTAGATTTCCGTAGGGGCCTGTAGGGTTGTGTAAGTGCCCGCAGGGGTTGGTAGGAGCTTGTAGGGTGCCATATGTTTCCGGAGGGTTGTGTAGGGTTCCGTAGGGGCCTGTGGTGTTCCCTAGGGGCCTGTAGAGTCTCGTACGGTTCCGTAGGGGCCTGTGGTGTTCCCTAGGGGCCTGTAGAGTCTCGTACAGTTCCGTAGGGTCCTGTAGGTTTCCATAAGCGCCCGCAGAGGTCTGAATGGGCCCGTACTGTTCCGTAAGGATCCATAGGGTTCCGTAGAGCTTCGTAGGTTCCCTAGAGGCCTCTGGAGTACCGCAGGAGCCAGTAGTGTTCCGTAGGGTCCTCTAGGGTTGAGTAAGTGCCCGCAGGAGTCTGTAGGAATCCGTGGGATTCTGTAAGGTTCTGGAGGGTTCTGCAGGGTTCCCTAGGGGCCCGTAGAGTTCCATAGTGGCTGGTAAAGTTCCCTAGGGCCCTGTACCGTTCCGTAACTGCCTGCAAGGGTCTTTAGGCTTCCGTAGGGGCTGGTAGGGTTCCATAAAGTTGCGTGGGTTCCTGCAGAGTTCTGCAAGTGCCCGCAAGGGCCTGTAGGGGCCCACAGTGTTTCTGTCAGGTTCCGTAGAGTTCCGTAGGCGCCATATTTTTCTGTAGTGGCTGGTAGTATTCTGTAGGGGTCTGTAGGGTTCCGTAGGCGCCTGCAGTGTTCTGTAGGAGCCCATAGGGTTTTCGTGAGGTTCCGTTGTGTTGCTAAGGGTCTTGTAGAGTGCTGTCGGGTCCTGGAGTATTCTGTAGGGTTCCAGAGGGGCTCGTAGGGTTCCATCAAAATCTGTAGGGTTCCCTAGGGGCCCATAGAGTCCCGTAGATTTCCGTAGGGACCTGTAGGGTTGTGTAAGTGCCCGCAGGGGTTGGTAGGAGCTTATAGGGTTCCATAAGTTTCCAGAGGGTTGTGTAGGGTTCCGTAGGGGCCTGTGGTGTTCCCTAGGGGCCTGTAGAGTCTCGTACAGTTCCGTAGGGGCCTGTGGTGTTCCCTAGGGGCCTGTAGAGTCTCGTACAGTTCCGTAGGGTCCTGTAGGTTTCCATAAGCGCCCGCAGAGGTCTGAAGGGGCCCGTACTGTTCCGTAAGGATCCATAGGGTTCCGTAGATCTTCGTAGGTTCCCTAGAGGCCTCTGGAGTACCGCAGGAGCCAGTAGTGTTCTGTAGGGTCCTCTAGGGTTCCTTCCATAGGGGCTGGCAGTGTTCCGTAGGGGCCTGTAGGGTTGTGTAAGTGCCCGCAGAAGGCTGTAGGAGTCTGTGGGATTCTGTAAGGTTCCGGAGGGTTCTGCAGGGTTCCGTAGGGACCCGTAGAGTTCCGTAGTGGCTGGTAAAGTTCTGTAGGGCCCTGTGGGGTTCTGTATGGACCTGTAGGGTTCCGTAGGGGCCTGCAGGGTTCCGTAAGTGCCCGCAGGTGTCTGTAGGGTTCCGTAGGGGTCTGTAGGGTTCCGTAGGCACCTGCAGTGTTCTGTAGGAGCCCATAGGGTTTTAGTGAGGTTCCGTTGTCTTGCTAAGGGTCTTGTAGAGTGCTGTCAGGTCCTGGAGTATTCTGTAGGGTTCCAGAGGGCCTTGTAGGGTTCCGTCGAAATCTGAAGGGTTCCCTAGGGGCCCGTAGAGTCCCGTAGATTTCCGTAGGGGCCTGTAGGGTTGTGTAAGTGCCCGCAGGGGTTGGTAGGAGCTTGTAGGGTGCCATATGTTTCCGGAGGGTTGTGTAGGGTTCCGTAGGGGCCTGTGGTGTTCCCTAGGGGCCTGTAGAGTCTCGTACGGTTCCGTAGGGGCCTGTGGTGTTCCCTAGGGGCCTGTAGAGTCTCGTACAGTTCCGTAGGGTCCTGTAGGTTTCCATAAGCGCCCGCAGAGGTCTGAAGGGGCCCGTACTGTTCCGTAAGGATCCATAGGGTTCCGTAGAGCTTCGTAGGTTCCCTAGAGGCCTCTGGAGTACCGCAGGAGCCAGTAGTGTTCCGTAGGGTCCTCTAGGGTTGAGTAAGTGCCCGCAGGAGTCTGTAGGAATCCGTGGGATTCTGTAAGGCTCTGGAGGGTTCTGCAGGGTTCCCTAGGGGCCCGTAGAGTTCCATAGTGGCTGGTAAAGTTCCCTAGGGCCCTGTACCGTTCCGTAACTGCCTGCAAGGGTCTTTAGGCTTCCGTAGGGGCTGGTAGGGTTCCATAAAGTTGCGTGGGTTCCTGCAGAGTTCTGCAAGTGCCCGCAAGGGCCTGTAGGGGCCCACAGTGTTTCTGTCAGGTTCCGTAGAGTTCCGTAGGCGCCATATTTTTCTGTAGTGGCTGGTAGTATTCTGTAGGGGTCTGTAGGGTTCCGTAGGCGCCTGCAGTGTTCTGTAGGAGCCCATAGGGTTTTCGTGAGGTTCCGTTGTGTTGCTAAGGGTCTTGTAGAGTGCTGTCGGGTCCTGGAGTATTCTGTAGGGTTCCAGAGGGGCTCGTAGGGTTCCATCAAAATCTGTAGGGTTCCCTAGGGGCCCATAGAGTCCCGTAGATTTCCGTAGGGACCTGTAGGGTTGTGTAAGTGCCCGCAGGGGTTGGTAGGAGCTTATAGGGTTCCATAAGTTTCCAGAGGGTTGTGTAGGGTTCCGTAGGGGCCTGTGGTGTTCCCTAGGGGCCTGTAGAGTCTCGTACAGTTCCGTAGGGGCCTGTGGTGTTCCCTAGGGGCCTGTAGAGTCTCGTACAGTTCCGTAGGGTCCTGTAGGTTTCCATAAGCGCCCGCAGAGGTCTGAAGGGGCCCGTACTGTTCCGTAAGGATCCATAGGGTTCCGTAGATCTTCGTAGGTTCCCTAGAGGCCTCTGGAGTACCGCAGGAGCCAGTAGTGTTCTGTAGGGTCCTCTAGGGTTCCTTCCATAGGGGCTGGCAGTGTTCCGTAGGGGCCTGTAGGGTTGTGTAAGTGCCCGCAGAAGGCTGTAGGAGTCTGTGGGATTCTGTAAGGTTCCGGAGGGTTCTGCAGGGTTCCGTAGGGACCCGTAGAGTTCCGTAGTGGCTGGTAAAGTTCTGTAGGGCCCTGTGGGGTTCTGTATGGACCTGTAGGGTTCCGTAGGGGCCTGCAGGGTTCCGTAAGTGCCCGCAGGTGTCTGTAGGGTTCCGTAGGGGTCTGTAGGGTTCCGTAGGCACCTGCAGTGTTCTGTAGGAGCCCATAGGGTTTTAGTGAGGTTCCGTTGTCTTGCTAAGGGTCTTGTAGAGTGCTGTCAGGTCCTGGAGTATTCTGTAGGGTTCCAGAGGGCCTTGTAGGGTTCCGTCGAAATCTGAAGGGTTCCCTAGGGGCCCGTAGAGTCCCGTAGATTTCCGTAGGGGCCTGTAGGGTTGTGTAAGTGCCCGCAGGGGTTGGTAGGAGCTTGTAGGGTGCCATATGTTTCCGGAGGGTTGTGTAGGGTTCCGTAGGGGCCTGTGGTGTTCCCTAGGGGCCTGTAGAGTCTCGTACGGTTCCGTAGGGGCCTGTGGTGTTCCCTAGGGGCCTGTAGAGTCTCGTACAGTTCCGTAGGGTCCTGTAGGTTTCCATAAGCGCCCGCAGAGGTCTGAAGGGGCCCGTACTGTTCCGTAAGGATCCATAGGGTTCCGTAGAGCTTCGTAGGTTCCCTAGAGGCCTCTGGAGTACCGCAGGAGCCAGTAGTGTTCCGTAGGGTCCTCTAGGGTTGAGTAAGTGCCCGCAGGAGTCTGTAGGAATCCGTGGGATTCTGTAAGGCTCTGGAGGGTTCTGCAGGGTTCCCTAGGGGCCCGTAGAGTTCCATAGTGGCTGGTAAAGTTCCCTAGGGCCCTGTACCGTTCCGTAACTGCCTGCAAGGGTCTTTAGGCTTCCGTAGGGGCTGGTAGGGTTCCATAAAGTTGCGTGGGTTCCTGCAGAGTTCTGCAAGTGCCCGCAAGGGCCTGTAGGGGCCCACAGTGTTTCTGTCAGGTTCCGTAGAGTTCCGTAGGCGCCATATTTTTCTGTAGTGGCTGGTAGTATTCTGTAGGGGTCTGTAGGGTTCCGTAGGCGCCTGCAGTGTTCTGTAGGAGCCCATAGGGTTTTCGTGAGGTTCCGTTGTGTTGCTAAGGGTCTTGTAGAGTGCTGTCGGGTCCTGGAGTATTCTGTAGGGTTCCAGAGGGGCTCGTAGGGTTCCATCAAAATCTGTAGGGTTCCCTAGGGGCCCATAGAGTCCCGTAGATTTCCGTAGGGACCTGTAGGGTTGTGTAAGTGCCCGCAGGGGTTGGTAGGAGCTTATAGGGTTCCATAAGTTTCCAGAGGGTTGTGTAGGGTTCCGTAGGGGCCTGTGGTGTTCCCTAGGGGCCTGTAGAGTCTCGTACAGTTCCGTAGGGGCCTGTGGTGTTCCCTAGGGGCCTGTAGAGTCTCGTACAGTTCCGTAGGGTCCTGTAGGTTTCCATAAGCGCCCGCAGAGGTCTGAAGGGGCCCGTACTGTTCCGTAAGGATCCATAGGGTTCCGTAGATCTTCGTAGGTTCCCTAGAGGCCTCTGGAGTACCGCAGGAGCCAGTAGTGTTCTGTAGGGTCCTCTAGGGTTCCTTCCATAGGGGCTGGCAGTGTTCCGTAGGGGCCTGTAGGGTTGTGTAAGTGCCCGCAGAAGGCTGTAGGAGTCTGTGGGATTCTGTAAGGTTCCGGAGGGTTCTGCAGGGTTCCGTAGGGACCCGTAGAGTTCCGTAGTGGCTGGTAAAGTTCTGTAGGGCCCTGTGGGGTTCTGTATGGACCTGTAGGGTTCCGTAGGGGCCTGCAGGGTTCCGTAAGTGCCCGCAGGTGTCTGTAGGGTTCCGTAGGGGTCTGTAGGGTTCCGTAGGCACCTGCAGTGTTCTGTAGGAGCCCATAGGGTTTTAGTGAGGTTCCGTTGTCTTGCTAAGGGTCTTGTAGAGTGCTGTCAGGTCCTGGAGTATTCTGTAGGGTTCCAGAGGGCCTTGTAGGGTTCCGTCGAAATCTGAAGGGTTCCCTAGGGGCCCGTAGAGTCCCGTAGATTTCCGTAGGGGCCTGTAGGGTTGTGTAAGTGCCCGCAGGGGTTGGTAGGAGCTTGTAGGGTGCCATATGTTTCCGGAGGGTTGTGTAGGGTTCCGTAGGGGCCTGTGGTGTTCCCTAGGGGCCTGTAGAGTCTCGTACGGTTCCGTAGGGGCCTGTGGTGTTCCCTAGGGGCCTGTAGAGTCTCGTACAGTTCCGTAGGGTCCTGTAGGTTTCCATAAGCGCCCGCAGAGGTCTGAAGGGGCCCGTACTGTTCCGTAAGGATCCATAGGGTTCCGTAGAGCTTCGTAGGTTCCCTAGAGGCCTCTGGAGTACCGCAGGAGCCAGTAGTGTTCCGTAGGGTCCTCTAGGGTTGAGTAAGTGCCCGCAGGAGTCTGTAGGAATCCGTGGGATTCTGTAAGGTTCTGGAGGGTTCTGCAGGGTTCCCTAGGGGCCCGTAGAGTTCCATAGTGGCTGGTAAAGTTCCCTAGGGCCCTGTACCATTCCGTAACTGCCTGCAAGGGTCTTTAGGCTTCCGTAGGGGCTGGTAGGGTTCCATAAAGTTGCGTGGGTTCCTGCAGAGTTCTGCAAGTGCCCGCAAGGGCCTGTAGGGGCCCACAGTGTTTCTGTCAGGTTCCGTAGATTTCCGTAAGCGCCATATTTTTCTGTAGTGGCTGGTAGTATTCTGTAGGGGTCTGTAGGGTTCCATAGGCGCCTGCAGTGTTCTGTAGGAGCCCATAGGGTTTTCGTGAGGTTCCGTTGTGTTGCTAAGGGTCTTGTAGAGTGCTGTCGGGTCCTGGAGTATTCTGTAGGGTTCCAGAGGGGCTCGTAGGGTTCCATCAAAATCTGTAGGGTTCCCTAGGGGCCCATAGAGTCCCGTAGATTTCCGTAGGGACCTGTAGGGTTGTGTAAGTGCCCGCAGGGGTTGGTAGGAGCTTATAGGGTTCCATAAGTTTCCAGAGGGTTGTGTAGGGTTCCGTAGGGGCCTGTGGTGTTCCCTAGGGGCCTGTAGAGTCTCGTACGGTTCCGTAGGGGCCTGTGGTGTTCCCTAGGGGCCTGTAGAGTCTCGTACAGTTCCGTAGGGTCCTGTAGGTTTCCATAAGCGCCCGCAGAGGTCTGAAGGGGCCCGTACTGTTCCGTAAGGATCCATAGGGTTCCGTAGAGCTTCGTAGGTTCCCTAGAGGCCTCTGGAGTACCGCAGGAGCCAGTAGTGTTCTGTAGGGGCCCGTAGGGTTCCTTCCATAGGAGCTGGCAGTGTTCCATAGGGTCCTCTAGGGTTGAGTAAGTGCCCGCAGGAGTCTGTAGGAATCCGTGGGATTCTGTAAGGTTCTGGAGGGTTCTGCAGGGTTCCCTAGGGGCCCGTAGAGTTCCATAGTGGCTGGTAAAGTTCCCTAGGGCCCTGTACCGTTCTGTAACTGCCTGCAAGGGTCTTTAGGCTTCCGTAGGGGCTGGTAGGGTTCCATAAAGTTGCGTGGGTTCCTGCAGAGTTCTGCAAGTGCCCGCAAGGGCCTGTAGGGGCCCACAGTGTTTCTGTCAGGTTCCGTAGATTTCCGTAGGCGCCATATTTTTCTGTAGTGGCTGGTAGTATTCTGTAGGGGTCTGTAGGGTTCCGTAGGTGCCTGCAGTGTTCTGTAGGAGCCCACAGGGTTTTCGTGAGGTTCCGTTGTGTTGCTAAGGGTCTTGTAGAGTGCTGTCGGGTCCTGGAGTATTCTGTAGGGTTCCAGAGGGGCTCGTAGGGTTCCATCGAAATCTGTAGGGTTCCCTAGGGGCCCATAGAGTCCCGTAGATTTCCGTAGGGACCTGTAGGGTTGTGTAAGTGCCCGCAGGGGTTGGTAGGAGCTTATAGGGTTCCATAAGTTTCCAGAGGGTTGTGTAGGGTTCCGTAGGGGCCTGTGGTGTTCCCTAGGGGCCTGTAGAGTCTCGTACGGTTCCGTAGGGGCCTGTGGTGTTCCCTAGGGGCCTGTAGAGTCTCGTACAGTTCCGTAGGGTCCTGTAGGTTTCCATAAGCTCCCGCAGAGGTCTGAAGGGGCCCGTACTGTTCCGTGAGGATCCATAGGGCTCCGTAGAGCTTCGTAGGTTCCCTAGAGGCCTCTGGAGTACCGCAGGAGCCAGTAGTGTTCTGTAGGGGCCCGTAGGGTTCCTTCCATAGGGGCTGGCAGTGTTCCGTAGGGGCCTGTAGGGTTGTGTAAGTGCCTGCAGAAGGCTGTAGGAGTCTGTGGGATTCTGTAAGGTTCCGGAGGGTTCTGCAGGGTTCCGTAGGGACCCGTAGAGTTCCGTAGTGGCTGGTAAAGTTCCGTAGGGCCCTGTGGGGTTCTGTATGGACCTGTAGGGTTCCGTAGGGGCCTGCAGGGTTCCGTAAGTGCCCGCAGGTGTCTGTAGGGTTCCGTAGGGGTCTGTAGGGTTCCGTAGGCACCTGCAGTGTTCTGTAGGAGCCCATAGTGTTTTAGTGAGGTTCCGTTGTGTTGCTAAGGGTCTTGTAGAGTGCTGTCGGGTCCTGGAGTATTCTGTAGGGTTCCAGAGGGGCTCGTAGGGTTCCATCGAAATCTATAGGGTTCCCTAGGGGCCCATAGAGTCCCGTAGATTTCCGTAGGGACCTGTAGGGTTGTGTAAGTGCCCGCAGGGGTTGGTAGGAGCTTATAGGGTTCCATAAGTTTCCAGAGGGTTGTGTAGGGTTCCGTAGGGGCCTGTGGTGTTCCCTAGGGGCCTGTAGAATCTCGTACGGTTCCGTAGGGGCCTGTGGTGTTCCCTAGGGGCCTGTAGAGTCTCGTACAGTTCCGTAGGGTCCTGTAGGTTTCCATAAGCGCCCGCAGAGGTCTGAAGGGGCCCGTACTGTTCCGTAAGGATCCATAGGGTTCCGTAGAGCTTCATAGGTTCCCTAGAGGCCTCTGGAGTACCGCAGGAGCCAGTAGTGTTCTGTAGGGGCCCGTAGGGTTCCTTCCATAGGAGCTGGCAGTGTTCCATAGGGTCCTCTAGGGTTGAGTAAGTGCCCGCAGGAGTCTGTAGGAATCCGTGGGATTCTGTAAGGTTCTGGAGGGTTCTGCAGGGTTCCCTAGGGGCCCGTAGAGTTCCATAGTGGCTGGTAAAGTTCCCTAGGGCCCTGTACCGTTCTGTAACTGCCTGCAAGGGTCTTTAGGCTTCCGTAGGGGCTGGTAGGGTTCCATAAAGTTGCGTGGGTTCCTGCAGAGTTCTGCAAGTGCCCGCAAGGGCCTGTAGGGGCCCACAGTGTTTCTGTCAGGTTCCGTAGATTTCCGTAGGCGCCATATTTTTCTGTAGTGGCTGGTAGTATTCTGTAGGGGTCTGTAGGGTTCCGTAGGTGCCTGCAGTGTTCTGTAGGAGCCCACAGGGTTTTCGTGAGGTTCCGTTGTGTTGCTAAGGGTCTTGTAGAGTGCTGTCGGGTCCTGGAGTATTCTGTAGGGTTCCAGAGGGGCTCGTAGGGTTCCATCGAAATCTGTAGGGTTCCCTAGGGGCCCATAGAGTCCCGTAGATTTCCGTAGGGACCTGTAGGGTTGTGTAAGTGCCCGCAGGGGTTGGTAGGAGCTTATAGGGTTCCATAAGTTTCCAGAGGGTTGTGTAGGGTTCCGTAGGGGCCTGTGGTGTTCCCTAGGGGCCTGTAGAGTCTCGTACGGTTCCGTAGGGGCCTGTGGTGTTCCCTAGGGGCCTGTAGAGTCTCGTACAGTTCCGTAGGGTCCTGTAGGTTTCCATAAGCGCCCGCAGAGGTCTGAAGGGGCCCGTACTGTTCCGTGAGGATCCATAGGGCTCCGTAGAGCTTCGTAGGTTCCCTAGAGGCCTCTGGAGTACCGCAGGAGCCAGTAGTGTTCTGTAGGGGCCCGTAGGGTTCCTTCCATAGGGGCTGGCAGTGTTCCGTAGGGGCCTGTAGGGTTGTGTAAGTGCCTGCAGAAGGCTGTAGGAGTCTGTGGGATTCTGTAAGGTTCCGGAGGGTTCTGCAGGGTTCCGTAGGGACCCGTAGAGTTCCGTAGTGGCTGGTAAAGTTCCGTAGGGCCCTGTGGGGTTCTGTATGGACCTGTAGGGTTCCGTAGGGGCCTGCAGGGTTCCGTAAGTGCCCGCAGGTGTCTGTAGGGTTCCGTAGGGGTCTGTAGGGTTCCGTAGGCACCTGCAGTGTTCTGTAGGAGCCCATAGTGTTTTAGTGAGGTTCCGTTGTGTTGCTAAGGGTCTTGTAGAGTGCTGTCGGGTCCTGGAGTATTCTGTAGGGTTCCAGAGGGGCTCGTAGGGTTCCATCGAAATCTATAGGGTTCCCTAGGGGCCCATAGAGTCCCGTAGATTTCCGTAGGGACCTGTAGGGTTGTGTAAGTGCCCGCAGGGGTTGGTAGGAGCTTATAGGGTTCCATAAGTTTCCAGAGGGTTGTGTAGGGTTCCGTAGGGGCCTGTGGTGTTCCCTAGGGGCCTGTAGAATCTCGTACGGTTCCGTAGGGGCCTGTGGTGTTCCCTAGGGGCCTGTAGAGTCTCGTACAGTTCCGTAGGGTCCTGTAGGTTTCCATAAGCGCCCGCAGAGGTCTGAAGGGGCCCGTACTGTTCCGTAAGGATCCATAGGGTTCCGTAGAGCTTCGTAGGTTCCCTAGAGGCCTCTGGAGTACCGCAGGAGCCAGTAGTGTTCCGTAGGGTCCTCTAGGGTTGAGTAAGTGCCCGCAGGAGTCTGTAGGAATCCGTGGGATTCTGTAAGGTTCTGGAGGGTTCTGCAGGGTTCCCTAGGGGCCCGTAGAGTTCCATAGTGGCTGGTAAAGTTCCCTAGGGCCCTGTACCATTCCGTAACTGCCTGCAAGGGTCTTTAGGCTTCCGTAGGGGCTGGTAGGGTTCCATAAAGTTGCGTGGGTTCCTGCAGAGTTCTGCAAGTGCCCGCAAGGGCCTGTAGGGGCCCACAGTGTTTCTGTCAGGTTCCGTAGATTTCCGTAAGCGCCATATTTTTCTGTAGTGGCTGGTAGTATTCTGTAGGGGTCTGTAGGGTTCCATAGGCGCCTGCAGTGTTCTGTAGGAGCCCATAGGGTTTTCGTGAGGTTCCGTTGTGTTGCTAAGGGTCTTGTAGAGTGCTGTCGGGTCCTGGAGTATTCTGTAGGGTTCCAGAGGGGCTCGTAGGGTTCCATCAAAATCTGTAGGGTTCCCTAGGGGCCCATAGAGTCCCGTAGATTTCCGTAGGGACCTGTAGGGTTGTGTAAGTGCCCGCAGGGGTTGGTAGGAGCTTATAGGGTTCCATAAGTTTCCAGAGGGTTGTGTAGGGTTCCGTAGGGGCCTGTGGTGTTCCCTAGGGGCCTGTAGAGTCTCGTACGGTTCCGTAGGGGCCTGTGGTGTTCCCTAGGGGCCTGTAGAGTCTCGTACAGTTCCGTAGGGTCCTGTAGGTTTCCATAAGCGCCCGCAGAGGTCTGAAGGGGCCCGTACTGTTCCGTAAGGATCCATAGGGTTCCGTAGAGCTTCGTAGGTTCCCTAGAGGCCTCTGGAGTACCGCAGGAGCCAGTAGTGTTCTGTAGGGGCCCGTAGGGTTCCTTCCATAGGAGCTGGCAGTGTTCCATAGGGTCCTCTAGGGTTGAGTAAGTGCCCGCAGGAGTCTGTAGGAATCCGTGGGATTCTGTAAGGTTCCGGAGGGTTCTGCAGGGTTCCGTAGGGACCCGTAGAGTTCCGTAGTGGCTGGTAAAGTTCCGTAGGGCCCTGTGGGGTTCTGTATGGACCTGTAGGGTTCCGTAGGGGCCTGCAGGGTTCCGTAAGTGCCCGCAGGTGTCTGTAGGGTTCCGTAGGGGTCTGTAGGGTTCCGTAGGCACCTGCAGTGTTCTGTAGGAGCCCATAGTGTTTTAGTGAGGTTCCGTTGTGTTGCTAAGGGTCTTGTAGAGTGCTGTCGGGTCCTGGAGTATTCTGTAGGGTTCCAGAGGGGCTCGTAGGGTTCCATCGAAATCTATAGGGTTCCCTAGGGGCCCATAGAGTCCCGTAGATTTCCGTAGGGACCTGTAGGGTTGTGTAAGTGCCCGCAGGGGTTGGTAGGAGCTTATAGGGTTCCATAAGTTTCCAGAGGGTTGTGTAGGGTTCCGTAGGGGCCTGTGGTGTTCCCTAGGGGCCTGTAGAATCTCGTACGGTTCCGTAGGGGCCTGTGGTGTTCCCTAGGGGCCTGTAGAGTCTCGTACAGTTCCGTAGGGTCCTGTAGGTTTCCATAAGCGCCCGCAGAGGTCTGAAGGGGCCCGTACTGTTCCGTAAGGATCCATAGGGTTCCGTAGAGCTTCATAGGTTCCCTAGAGGCCTCTGGAGTACCGCAGGAGCCAGTAGTGTTCTGTAGGGGCCCGTAGGGTTCCTTCCATAGGAGCTGGCAGTGTTCCATAGGGTCCTCTAGGGTTGAGTAAGTGCCCGCAGGAGTCTGTAGGAATCCGTGGGATTCTGTAAGGTTCTGGAGGGTTCTGCAGGGTTCCCTAGGGGCCCGTAGAGTTCCATAGTGGCTGGTAAAGTTCCCTAGGGCCCTGTACCGTTCTGTAACTGCCTGCAAGGGTCTTTAGGCTTCCGTAGGGGCTGGTAGGGTTCCATAAAGTTGCGTGGGTTCCTGCAGAGTTCTGCAAGTGCCCGCAAGGGCCTGTAGGGGCCCACAGTGTTTCTGTCAGGTTCCGTAGATTTCCGTAGGCGCCATATTTTTCTGTAGTGGCTGGTAGTATTCTGTAGGGGTCTGTAGGGTTCCGTAGGTGCCTGCAGTGTTCTGTAGGAGCCCACAGGGTTTTCGTGAGGTTCCGTTGTGTTGCTAAGGGTCTTGTAGAGTGCTGTCGGGTCCTGGAGTATTCTGTAGGGTTCCAGAGGGGCTCGTAGGGTTCCATCGAAATCTGTAGGGTTCCCTAGGGGCCCATAGAGTCCCGTAGATTTCCGTAGGGACCTGTAGGGTTGTGTAAGTGCCCGCAGGGGTTGGTAGGAGCTTATAGGGTTCCATAAGTTTCCAGAGGGTTGTGTAGGGTTCCGTAGGGGCCTGTGGTGTTCCCTAGGGGCCTGTAGAGTCTCGTACGGTTCCGTAGGGGCCTGTGGTGTTCCCTAGGGGCCTGTAGAGTCTCGTACAGTTCCGTAGGGTCCTGTAGGTTTCCATAAGCTCCCGCAGAGGTCTGAAGGGGCCCGTACTGTTCCGTGAGGATCCATAGGGCTCCGTAGAGCTTCGTAGGTTCCCTAGAGGCCTCTGGAGTACCGCAGGAGCCAGTAGTGTTCTGTAGGGGCCCGTAGGGTTCCTTCCATAGGGGCTGGCAGTGTTCCGTAGGGGCCTGTAGGGTTGTGTAAGTGCCTGCAGAAGGCTGTAGGAGTCTGTGGGATTCTGTAAGGTTCCGGAGGGTTCTGCAGGGTTCCGTAGGGACCCGTAGAGTTCCGTAGTGGCTGGTAAAGTTCCGTAGGGCCCTGTGGGGTTCTGTATGGACCTGTAGGGTTCCGTAGGGGCCTGCAGGGTTCCGTAAGTGCCCGCAGGTGTCTGTAGGGTTCCGTAGGGGTCTGTAGGGTTCCGTAGGCACCTGCAGTGTTCTGTAGGAGCCCATAGTGTTTTAGTGAGGTTCCGTTGTGTTGCTAAGGGTCTTGTAGAGTGCTGTCGGGTCCTGGAGTATTCTGTAGGGTTCCAGAGGGGCTCGTAGGGTTCCATCGAAATCTATAGGGTTCCCTAGGGGCCCATAGAGTCCCGTAGATTTCCGTAGGGACCTGTAGGGTTGTGTAAGTGCCCGCAGGGGTTGGTAGGAGCTTATAGGGTTCCATAAGTTTCCAGAGGGTTGTGTAGGGTTCCGTAGGGGCCTGTGGTGTTCCCTAGGGGCCTGTAGAATCTCGTACGGTTCCGTAGGGGCCTGTGGTGTTCCCTAGGGGCCTGTAGAGTCTCGTACAGTTCCGTAGGGTCCTGTAGGTTTCCATAAGCGCCCGCAGAGGTCTGAAGGGGCCCGTACTGTTCCGTAAGGATCCATAGGGTTCCGTAGAGCTTCATAGGTTCCCTAGAGGCCTCTGGAGTACCGCAGGAGCCAGTAGTGTTCCGTAGGGTCCTCTAGGGTTGAGTAAGTGCCCGCAGGAGTCTGTAGGAATCCGTGGGATTCTGTAAGGTTCTGGAGGGTTCTGCAGGGTTCCCTAGGGGCCCGTAGAGTTCCATAGTGGCTGGTAAAGTTCCCTAGGGCCCTGTACCATTCCGTAACTGCCTGCAAGGGTCTTTAGGCTTCCGTAGGGGCTGGTAGGGTTCCATAAAGTTGCGTGGGTTCCTGCAGAGTTCTGCAAGTGCCCGCAAGGGCCTGTAGGGGCCCACAGTGTTTCTGTCAGGTTCCGTAGATTTCCGTAGGCGCCATATTTTTCTGTAGTGGCTGGTAGTATTCTGTAGGGGTCTGTAGGGTTCCATAGGCGCCTGCAGTGTTCTGTAGGAGCCCATAGGGTTTTAGTGAGGTTCCGTTGTGTTGCTAAGGGTCTTGTAGAGTGCTGTCGGGTCCTGGAGTATTCTGTAGGGTTCCAGAGGGGCTCGTAGGGTTCCATCAAAATCTGTAGGGTTCCCTAGGGGCCCATAGAGTCCCGTAGATTTCCGTAGGGACCTGTAGGGTTGTGTAAGTGCCCGCAGGGGTTGGTAGGAGCTTATAGGGTTCCATAAGTTTCCAGAGGGTTGTGTAGGGTTCCGTAGGGGCCTGTGGTGTTCCCTAGGGGCCTGTAGAGTCTCGTACGGTTCCGTAGGGGCCTGTGGTGTTCCCTAGGGGCCTGTAGAGTCTCGTACAGTTCCGTAGGGTCCTGTAGGTTTCCATAAGCGCCCGCAGAGGTCTGAAGGGGCCCGTACTGTTCCGTAAGGATCCATAGGGTTCCGTAGAGCTTCGTAGGTTCCCTAGAGGCCTCTGGAGTACCGCAGGAGCCAGTAGTGTTCTGTAGGGGCCCGTAGGGTTCCTTCCATAGGAGCTGGCAGTGTTCCATAGGGTCCTCTAGGGTTGAGTAAGTGCCCGCAGGAGTCTGTAGGAATCCGTGGGATTCTGTAAGGTTCTGGAGGGTTCTGCAGGGTTCCCTAGGGGCCCGTAGAGTTCCATAGTGGCTGGTAAAGTTCCCTAGGGCCCTGTACCGTTCTGTAACTGCCTGCAAGGGTCTTTAGGCTTCCGTAGGGGCTGGTAGGGTTCCATAAAGTTGCGTGGGTTCCTGCAGAGTTCTGCAAGTGCCCGCAAGGGCCTGTAGGGGCCCACAGTGTTTCTGTCAGGTTCCGTAGATTTCCGTAGGCGCCATATTTTTCTGTAGTGGCTGGTAGTATTCTGTAGGGGTCTGTAGGGTTCCGTAGGTGCCTGCAGTGTTCTGTAGGAGCCCACAGGGTTTTCGTGAGGTTCCGTTGTGTTGCTAAGGGTCTTGTAGAGTGCTGTCGGGTCCTGGAGTATTCTGTAGGGTTCCAGAGGGGCTCGTAGGGTTCCATCGAAATCTGTAGGGTTCCCTAGGGGCCCATAGAGTCCCGTAGATTTCCGTAGGGACCTGTAGGGTTGTGTAAGTGCCCGCAGGGGTTGGTAGGAGCTTATAGGGTTCCATAAGTTTCCAGAGGGTTGTGTAGGGTTCCGTAGGGGCCTGTGGTGTTCCCTAGGGGCCTGTAGAGTCTCGTACGGTTCCGTAGGGGCCTGTGGTGTTCCCTAGGGGCCTGTAGAGTCTCGTACAGTTCCGTAGGGTCCTGTAGGTTTCCATAAGCTCCCGCAGAGGTCTGAAGGGGCCCGTACTGTTCCGTGAGGATCCATAGGGCTCCGTAGAGCTTCGTAGGTTCCCTAGAGGCCTCTGGAGTACCGCAGGAGCCAGTAGTGTTCTGTAGGGGCCCGTAGGGTTCCTTCCATAGGGGCTGGCAGTGTTCCGTAGGGGCCTGTAGGGTTGTGTAAGTGCCTGCAGAAGGCTGTAGGAGTCTGTGGGATTCTGTAAGGTTCCGGAGGGTTCTGCAGGGTTCCGTAGGGACCCGTAGAGTTCCGTAGTGGCTGGTAAAGTTCCGTAGGGCCCTGTGGGGTTCTGTATGGACCTGTAGGGTTCCGTAGGGGCCTGCAGGGTTCCGTAAGTGCCCGCAGGTGTCTGTAGGGTTCCGTAGGGGTCTGTAGGGTTCCGTAGGCACCTGCAGTGTTCTGTAGGAGCCCATAGTGTTTTAGTGAGGTTCCGTTGTGTTGCTAAGGGTCTTGTAGAGTGCTGTCGGGTCCTGGAGTATTCTGTAGGGTTCCAGAGGGGCTCGTAGGGTTCCATCGAAATCTATAGGGTTCCCTAGGGGCCCATAGAGTCCCGTAGATTTCCGTAGGGACCTGTAGGGTTGTGTAAGTGCCCGCAGGGGTTGGTAGGAGCTTATAGGGTTCCATAAGTTTCCAGAGGGTTGTGTAGGGTTCCGTAGGGGCCTGTGGTGTTCCCTAGGGGCCTGTAGAATCTCGTACGGTTCCGTAGGGGCCTGTGGTGTTCCCTAGGGGCCTGTAGAGTCTCGTACAGTTCCGTAGGGTCCTGTAGGTTTCCATAAGCGCCCGCAGAGGTCTGAAGGGGCCCGTACTGTTCCGTAAGGATCCATAGGGTTCCGTAGAGCTTCATAGGTTCCCTAGAGGCCTCTGGAGTACCGCAGGAGCCAGTAGTGTTCCGTAGGGTCCTCTAGGGTTGAGTAAGTGCCCGCAGGAGTCTGTAGGAATCCGTGGGATTCTGTAAGGTTCTGGAGGGTTCTGCAGGGTTCCCTAGGGGCCCGTAGAGTTCCATAGTGGCTGGTAAAGTTCCCTAGGGCCCTGTACCATTCCGTAACTGCCTGCAAGGGTCTTTAGGCTTCCGTAGGGGCTGGTAGGGTTCCATAAAGTTGCGTGGGTTCCTGCAGAGTTCTGCAAGTGCCCGCAAGGGCCTGTAGGGGCCCACAGTGTTTCTGTCAGGTTCCGTAGATTTCCGTAGGCGCCATATTTTTCTGTAGTGGCTGGTAGTATTCTGTAGGGGTCTGTAGGGTTCCATAGGCGCCTGCAGTGTTCTGTAGGAGCCCATAGGGTTTTCGTGAGGTTCCGTTGTGTTGCTAAGGGTCTTGTAGAGTGCTGTCGGGTCCTGGAGTATTCTGTAGGGTTCCAGAGGGGCTCGTAGGGTTCCATCAAAATCTGTAGGGTTCCCTAGGGGCCCATAGAGTCCCGTAGATTTCCGTAGGGACCTGTAGGGTTGTGTAAGTGCCCGCAGGGGTTGGTAGGAGCTTATAGGGTTCCATAAGTTTCCAGAGGGTTGTGTAGGGTTCCGTAGGGGCCTGTGGTGTTCCCTAGGGGCCTGTAGAGTCTCGTACGGTTCCGTAGGGGCCTGTGGTGTTCCCTAGGGGCCTGTAGAGTCTCGTACAGTTCCGTAGGGTCCTGTAGGTTTCCATAAGCGCCCGCAGAGGTCTGAAGGGGCCCGTACTGTTCCGTAAGGATCCATAGGGTTCCGTAGAGCTTCGTAGGTTCCCTAGAGGCCTCTGGAGTACCGCAGGAGCCAGTAGTGTTCTGTAGGGGCCCGTAGGGTTCCTTCCATAGGAGCTGGCAGTGTTCCATAGGGTCCTCTAGGGTTGAGTAAGTGCCCGCAGGAGTCTGTAGGAATCCGTGGGATTCTGTAAGGTTCTGGAGGGTTCTGCAGGGTTCCCTAGGGGCCCGTAGAGTTCCATAGTGGCTGGTAAAGTTCCCTAGGGCCCTGTACCGTTCTGTAACTGCCTGCAAGGGTCTTTAGGCTTCCGTAGGGGCTGGTAGGGTTCCATAAAGTTGCGTGGGTTCCTGCAGAGTTCTGCAAGTGCCCGCAAGGGCCTGTAGGGGCCCACAGTGTTTCTGTCAGGTTCCGTAGATTTCCGTAGGCGCCATATTTTTCTGTAGTGGCTGGTAGTATTCTGTAGGGGTCTGTAGGGTTCCGTAGGTGCCTGCAGTGTTCTGTAGGAGCCCACAGGGTTTTCGTGAGGTTCCGTTGTGTTGCTAAGGGTCTTGTAGAGTGCTGTCGGGTCCTGGAGTATTCTGTAGGGTTCCAGAGGGGCTCGTAGGGTTCCATCGAAATCTGTAGGGTTCCCTAGGGGCCCATAGAGTCCCGTAGATTTCCGTAGGGACCTGTAGGGTTGTGTAAGTGCCCGCAGGGGTTGGTAGGAGCTTATAGGGTTCCATAAGTTTCCAGAGGGTTGTGTAGGGTTCCGTAGGGGCCTGTGGTGTTCCCTAGGGGCCTGTAGAGTCTCGTACGGTTCCGTAGGGGCCTGTGGTGTTCCCTAGGGGCCTGTAGAGTCTCGTACAGTTCCGTAGGGTCGTGTAGGTTTCCATAAGCTCCCGCAGAGGTCTGAAGGGGCCCGTACTGTTCCGTGAGGATCCATAGGGCTCCGTAGAGCTTCGTAGGTTCCCTAGAGGCCTCTGGAGTACCGCAGGAGCCAGTAGTGTTCTGTAGGGGCCCGTAGGGTTCCTTCCATAGGGGCTGGCAGTGTTCCGTAGGGGCCTGTAGGGTTGTGTAAGTGCCTGCAGAAGGCTGTAGGAGTCTGTGGGATTCTGTAAGGTTCCGGAGGGTTCTGCAGGGTTCCGTAGGGACCCGTAGAGTTCCGTAGTGGCTGGTAAAGTTCCGTAGGGCCCTGTGGGGTTCTGTATGGACCTGTAGGGTTCCGTAGGGGCCTGCAGGGTTCCGTAAGTGCCCGCAGGTGTCTGTAGGGTTCCGTAGGGGTCTGTAGGGTTCCGTAGGCACCTGCAGTGTTCTGTAGGAGCCCATAGTGTTTTAGTGAGGTTCCGTTGTGTTGCTAAGGGTCTTGTAGAGTGCTGTCGGGTCCTGGAGTATTCTGTAGGGTTCCAGAGGGGCTCGTAGGGTTCCATCGAAATCTATAGGGTTCCCTAGGGGCCCATAGAGTCCCGTAGATTTCCGTAGGGACCTGTAGGGTTGTGTAAGTGCCCGCAGGGGTTGGTAGGAGCTTATAGGGTTCCATAAGTTTCCAGAGGGTTGTGTAGGGTTCCGTAGGGGCCTGTGGTGTTCCCTAGGGGCCTGTAGAATCTCGTACGGTTCCGTAGGGGCCTGTGGTGTTCCCTAGGGGCCTGTAGAGTCTCGTACAGTTCCGTAGGGTCCTGTAGGTTTCCATAAGCGCCCGCAGAGGTCTGAAGGGGCCCGTACTGTTCCGTAAGGATCCATAGGGTTCCGTAGAGCTTCATAGGTTCCCTAGAGGCCTCTGGAGTACCGCAGGAGCCAGTAGTGTTCTGTAGGGGCCCGTAGGGTTCCTTCCATAGGAGCTGGCAGTGTTCCATAGGGTCCTCTAGGGTTGAGTAAGTGCCCGCAGGAGTCTGTAGGAATCCGTGGGATTCTGTAAGGTTCTGGAGGGTTCTGCAGGGTTCCCTAGGGGCCCGTAGAGTTCCATAGTGGCTGGTAAAGTTCCCTAGGGCCCTGTACCGTTCTGTAACTGCCTGCAAGGGTCTTTAGGCTTCCGTAGGGGCTGGTAGGGTTCCATAAAGTTGCGTGGGTTCCTGCAGAGTTCTGCAAGTGCCCGCAAGGGCCTGTAGGGGCCCACAGTGTTTCTGTCAGGTTCCGTAGATTTCCGTAGGCGCCATATTTTTCTGTAGTGGCTGGTAGTATTCTGTAGGGGTCTGTAGGGTTCCGTAGGTGCCTGCAGTGTTCTGTAGGAGCCCACAGGGTTTTCGTGAGGTTCCGTTGTGTTGCTAAGGGTCTTGTAGAGTGCTGTCGGGTCCTGGAGTATTCTGTAGGGTTCCAGAGGGGCTCGTAGGGTTCCATCGAAATCTGTAGGGTTCCCTAGGGGCCCATAGAGTCCCGTAGATTTCCGTAGGGACCTGTAGGGTTGTGTAAGTGCCCGCAGGGGTTGGTAGGAGCTTATAGGGTTCCATAAGTTTCCAGAGGGTTGTGTAGGGTTCCGTAGGGGCCTGTGGTGTTCCCTAGGGGCCTGTAGAGTCTCGTACGGTTCCGTAGGGGCCTGTGGTGTTCCCTAGGGGCCTGTAGAGTCTCGTACAGTTCCGTAGGGTCCTGTAGGTTTCCATAAGCTCCCGCAGAGGTCTGAAGGGGCCCGTACTGTTCCGTGAGGATCCATAGGGCTCCGTAGAGCTTCGTAGGTTCCCTAGAGGCCTCTGGAGTACCGCAGGAGCCAGTAGTGTTCTGTAGGGGCCCGTAGGGTTCCTTCCATAGGGGCTGGCAGTGTTCCGTAGGGGCCTGTAGGGTTGTGTAAGTGCCTGCAGAAGGCTGTAGGAGTCTGTGGGATTCTGTAAGGTTCCGGAGGGTTCTGCAGGGTTCCGTAGGGACCCGTAGAGTTCCGTAGTGGCTGGTAAAGTTCCGTAGGGCCCTGTGGGGTTCTGTATGGACCTGTAGGGTTCCGTAGGGGCCTGCAGGGTTCCGTAAGTGCCCGCAGGTGTCTGTAGGGTTCCGTAGGGGTCTGTAGGGTTCCGTAGGCACCTGCAGTGTTCTGTAGGAGCCCATAGTGTTTTAGTGAGGTTCCGTTGTGTTGCTAAGGGTCTTGTAGAGTGCTGTCGGGTCCTGGAGTATTCTGTAGGGTTCCAGAGGGGCTCGTAGGGTTCCATCGAAATCTATAGGGTTCCCTAGGGGCCCATAGAGTCCCGTAGATTTCCGTAGGGACCTGTAGGGTTGTGTAAGTGCCCGCAGGGGTTGGTAGGAGCTTATAGGGTTCCATAAGTTTCCAGAGGGTTGTGTAGGGTTCCGTAGGGGCCTGTGGTGTTCCCTAGGGGCCTGTAGAATCTCGTACGGTTCCGTAGGGGCCTGTGGTGTTCCCTAGGGGCCTGTAGAGTCTCGTACAGTTCCGTAGGGTCCTGTAGGTTTCCATAAGCGCCCGCAGAGGTCTGAAGGGGCCCGTACTGTTCCGTAAGGATCCATAGGGTTCCGTAGAGCTTCATAGGTTCCCTAGAGGCCTCTGGAGTACCGCAGGAGCCAGTAGTGTTCTGTAGGGGCCCGTAGGGTTCCTTCCATAGGAGCTGGCAGTGTTCCATAGGGTCCTCTAGGGTTGAGTAAGTGCCCGCAGGAGTCTGTAGGAATCCGTGGGATTCTGTAAGGTTCTGGAGGGTTCTGCAGGGTTCCCTAGGGGCCCGTAGAGTTCCATAGTGGCTGGTAAAGTTCCCTAGGGCCCTGTACCGTTCTGTAACTGCCTGCAAGGGTCTTTAGGCTTCCGTAGGGGCTGGTAGGGTTCCATAAAGTTGCGTGGGTTCCTGCAGAGTTCTGCAAGTGCCCGCAAGGGCCTGTAGGGGCCCACAGTGTTTCTGTCAGGTTCCGTAGATTTCCGTAGGCGCCATATTTTTCTGTAGTGGCTGGTAGTATTCTGTAGGGGTCTGTAGGGTTCCGTAGGTGCCTGCAGTGTTCTGTAGGAGCCCACAGGGTTTTCGTGAGGTTCCGTTGTGTTGCTAAGGGTCTTGTAGAGTGCTGTCGGGTCCTGGAGTATTCTGTAGGGTTCCAGAGGGGCTCGTAGGGTTCCATCGAAATCTGTAGGGTTCCCTAGGGGCCCATAGAGTCCCGTAGATTTCCGTAGGGACCTGTAGGGTTGTGTAAGTGCCCGCAGGGGTTGGTAGGAGCTTATAGGGTTCCATAAGTTTCCAGAGGGTTGTGTAGGGTTCCGTAGGGGCCTGTGGTGTTCCCTAGGGGCCTGTAGAGTCTCGTACGGTTCCGTAGGGGCCTGTGGTGTTCCCTAGGGGCCTGTAGAGTCTCGTACAGTTCCGTAGGGTCCTGTAGGTTTCCATAAGCTCCCGCAGAGGTCTGAAGGGGCCCGTACTGTTCCGTGAGGATCCATAGGGCTCCGTAGAGCTTCGTAGGTTCCCTAGAGGCCTCTGGAGTACCGCAGGAGCCAGTAGTGTTCTGTAGGGGCCCGTAGGGTTCCTTCCATAGGGGCTGGCAGTGTTCCGTAGGGGCCTGTAGGGTTGTGTAAGTGCCTGCAGAAGGCTGTAGGAGTCTGTGGGATTCTGTAAGGTTCCGGAGGGTTCTGCAGGGTTCCGTAGGGACCCGTAGAGTTCCGTAGTGGCTGGTAAAGTTCCGTAGGGCCCTGTGGGGTTCTGTATGGACCTGTAGGGTTCCGTAGGGGCCTGCAGGGTTCCGTAAGTGCCCGCAGGTGTCTGTAGGGTTCCGTAGGGGTCTGTAGGGTTCCGTAGGCACCTGCAGTGTTCTGTAGGAGCCCATAGTGTTTTAGTGAGGTTCCGTTGTGTTGCTAAGGGTCTTGTAGAGTGCTGTCGGGTCCTGGAGTATTCTGTAGGGTTCCAGAGGGGCTCGTAGGGTTCCATCGAAATCTATAGGGTTCCCTAGGGGCCCATAGAGTCCCGTAGATTTCCGTAGGGACCTGTAGGGTTGTGTAAGTGCCCGCAGGGGTTGGTAGGAGCTTATAGGGTTCCATAAGTTTCCAGAGGGTTGTGTAGGGTTCCGTAGGGGCCTGTGGTGTTCCCTAGGGGCCTGTAGAATCTCGTACGGTTCCGTAGGGGCCTGTGGTGTTCCCTAGGGGCCTGTAGAGTCTCGTACAGTTCCGTAGGGTCCTGTAGGTTTCCATAAGCGCCCGCAGAGGTCTGAAGGGGCCCGTACTGTTCCGTAAGGATCCATAGGGTTCCGTAGAGCTTCATAGGTTCCCTAGAGGCCTCTGGAGTACCGCAGGAGCCAGTAGTGTTCCGTAGGGTCCTCTAGGGTTGAGTAAGTGCCCGCAGGAGTCTGTAGGAATCCGTGGGATTCTGTAAGGTTCTGGAGGGTTCTGCAGGGTTCCCTAGGGGCCCGTAGAGTTCCATAGTGGCTGGTAAAGTTCCCTAGGGCCCTGTACCATTCCGTAACTGCCTGCAAGGGTCTTTAGGCTTCCGTAGGGGCTGGTAGGGTTCCATAAAGTTGCGTGGGTTCCTGCAGAGTTCTGCAAGTGCCCGCAAGGGCCTGTAGGGGCCCACAGTGTTTCTGTCAGGTTCCGTAGATTTCCGTAGGCGCCATATTTTTCTGTAGTGGCTGGTAGTATTCTGTAGGGGTCTGTAGGGTTCCATAGGCGCCTGCAGTGTTCTGTAGGAGCCCATAGGGTTTTAGTGAGGTTCCGTTGTGTTGCTAAGGGTCTTGTAGAGTGCTGTCGGGTCCTGGAGTATTCTGTAGGGTTCCAGAGGGGCTCGTAGGGTTCCATCAAAATCTGTAGGGTTCCCTAGGGGCCCATAGAGTCCCGTAGATTTCCGTAGGGACCTGTAGGGTTGTGTAAGTGCCCGCAGGGGTTGGTAGGAGCTTATAGGGTTCCATAAGTTTCCAGAGGGTTGTGTAGGGTTCCGTAGGGGCCTGTGGTGTTCCCTAGGGGCCTGTAGAGTCTCGTACGGTTCCGTAGGGGCCTGTGGTGTTCCCTAGGGGCCTGTAGAGTCTCGTACAGTTCCGTAGGGTCCTGTAGGTTTCCATAAGCGCCCGCAGAGGTCTGAAGGGGCCCGTACTGTTCCGTAAGGATCCATAGGGTTCCGTAGAGCTTCGTAGGTTCCCTAGAGGCCTCTGGAGTACCGCAGGAGCCAGTAGTGTTCTGTAGGGGCCCGTAGGGTTCCTTCCATAGGAGCTGGCAGTGTTCCATAGGGTCCTCTAGGGTTGAGTAAGTGCCCGCAGGAGTCTGTAGGAATCCGTGGGATTCTGTAAGGTTCTGGAGGGTTCTGCAGGGTTCCCTAGGGGCCCGTAGAGTTCCATAGTGGCTGGTAAAGTTCCCTAGGGCCCTGTACCGTTCTGTAACTGCCTGCAAGGGTCTTTAGGCTTCCGTAGGGGCTGGTAGGGTTCCATAAAGTTGCGTGGGTTCCTGCAGAGTTCTGCAAGTGCCCGCAAGGGCCTGTAGGGGCCCACAGTGTTTCTGTCAGGTTCCGTAGATTTCCGTAGGCGCCATATTTTTCTGTAGTGGCTGGTAGTATTCTGTAGGGGTCTGTAGGGTTCCGTAGGTGCCTGCAGTGTTCTGTAGGAGCCCACAGGGTTTTCGTGAGGTTCCGTTGTGTTGCTAAGGGTCTTGTAGAGTGCTGTCGGGTCCTGGAGTATTCTGTAGGGTTCCAGAGGGGCTCGTAGGGTTCCATCGAAATCTGTAGGGTTCCCTAGGGGCCCATAGAGTCCCGTAGATTTCCGTAGGGACCTGTAGGGTTGTGTAAGTGCCCGCAGGGGTTGGTAGGAGCTTATAGGGTTCCATAAGTTTCCAGAGGGTTGTGTAGGGTTCCGTAGGGGCCTGTGGTGTTCCCTAGGGGCCTGTAGAGTCTCGTACGGTTCCGTAGGGGCCTGTGGTGTTCCCTAGGGGCCTGTAGAGTCTCGTACAGTTCCGTAGGGTCCTGTAGGTTTCCATAAGCTCCCGCAGAGGTCTGAAGGGGCCCGTACTGTTCCGTGAGGATCCATAGGGCTCCGTAGAGCTTCGTAGGTTCCCTAGAGGCCTCTGGAGTACCGCAGGAGCCAGTAGTGTTCTGTAGGGGCCCGTAGGGTTCCTTCCATAGGGGCTGGCAGTGTTCCGTAGGGGCCTGTAGGGTTGTGTAAGTGCCTGCAGAAGGCTGTAGGAGTCTGTGGGATTCTGTAAGGTTCCGGAGGGTTCTGCAGGGTTCCGTAGGGACCCGTAGAGTTCCGTAGTGGCTGGTAAAGTTCCGTAGGGCCCTGTGGGGTTCTGTATGGACCTGTAGGGTTCCGTAGGGGCCTGCAGGGTTCCGTAAGTGCCCGCAGGTGTCTGTAGGGTTCCGTAGGGGTCTGTAGGGTTCCGTAGGCACCTGCAGTGTTCTGTAGGAGCCCATAGTGTTTTAGTGAGGTTCCGTTGTGTTGCTAAGGGTCTTGTAGAGTGCTGTCGGGTCCTGGAGTATTCTGTAGGGTTCCAGAGGGGCTCGTAGGGTTCCATCGAAATCTATAGGGTTCCCTAGGGGCCCATAGAGTCCCGTAGATTTCCGTAGGGACCTGTAGGGTTGTGTAAGTGCCCGCAGGGGTTGGTAGGAGCTTATAGGGTTCCATAAGTTTCCAGAGGGTTGTGTAGGGTTCCGTAGGGGCCTGTGGTGTTCCCTAGGGGCCTGTAGAATCTCGTACGGTTCCGTAGGGGCCTGTGGTGTTCCCTAGGGGCCTGTAGAGTCTCGTACAGTTCCGTAGGGTCCTGTAGGTTTCCATAAGCGCCCGCAGAGGTCTGAAGGGGCCCGTACTGTTCCGTAAGGATCCATAGGGTTCCGTAGAGCTTCATAGGTTCCCTAGAGGCCTCTGGAGTACCGCAGGAGCCAGTAGTGTTCCGTAGGGTCCTCTAGGGTTGAGTAAGTGCCCGCAGGAGTCTGTAGGAATCCGTGGGATTCTGTAAGGTTCTGGAGGGTTCTGCAGGGTTCCCTAGGGGCCCGTAGAGTTCCATAGTGGCTGGTAAAGTTCCCTAGGGCCCTGTACCATTCCGTAACTGCCTGCAAGGGTCTTTAGGCTTCCGTAGGGGCTGGTAGGGTTCCATAAAGTTGCGTGGGTTCCTGCAGAGTTCTGCAAGTGCCCGCAAGGGCCTGTAGGGGCCCACAGTGTTTCTGTCAGGTTCCGTAGAGTTCCGTAGGGGCCATATTTTTCTGTAGTGGCTGGTAGTATTCTGTAGGGGTCTGTAGGGTTCCATAGGCGCCTGCAGTGTTCTGTAGGAGCCCATAGGGTTTTAGTGAGGTTCCGTTGTGTTGCTAAGGGTCTTGTAGAGTGCTGTCGGGTCCTGGAGTATTCTGTAGGGTTCCAGAGGGGCTCGTAGGGTTCCATCGAAATCTGTAGGGTTCCCTAGGGGCCCATAGAGTCCCGTAGATTTCCGTAGGGACCTGTAGGGTTGTGTAAGTGCCCGCAGGGGTTGGTAGGAGCTTATAGGGTTCCATAAGTTTCCAGAGGGTTGTGTAGGGTTCCGTAGGGGCCTGTGGTGATCCCTAGGGGCCTGTAGAATCTCGTACGGTTCCGTAGGGGCCTGTGGTGTTCCCTAGGGGCCTGTAGAGTCTCGTACAGTTCCGTAGGGTCCTGTAGGTTTCCATAAGCGCCCGCAGAGGTCTGAAGGGGCCCGTACTGTTCCGTAAGGATCCATAGGGTTCCGTAGAGCTTCATAGGTTCCCTAGAGGCCTCTGGAGTACCGCAGGAGCCAGTAGTGTTCTGTAGGGGCCCGTAGGGTTCCTTCCATAGGAGCTGGCAGTGTTCCATAGGGTCCTCTAGGGTTGAGTAAGTGCCCGCAGGAGTCTGTAGGAATCCGTGGGATTCTGTAAGGTTCTGGAGGGTTCTGCAGGGTTCCCTAGGGGCCCGTAGAGTTCCATAGTGGCTGGTAAAGTTCCCTAGGGCCCTGTACCATTCCGTAACTGCCTGCAAGGGTCTTTAGGCTTCCGTAGGGGCTGGTAGGGTTCCATAAAGTTGCGTGGGTTCCTGCAGAGTTCTGCAAGTGCCCGCAAGGGCCTGTAGGGGCCCACAGTGTTTCTGTCAGGTTCCGTAGAGTTCCGTAGGGGCCATATTTTTCTGTAGTGGCTGGTAGTATTCTGTAGGGGTCTGTAGGGTTCCATAGGCGCCTGCAGTGTTCTGTAGGAGCCCATAGGGTTTTAGTGAGGTTCCGTTGTGTTGCTAAGGGTCTTGTAGAGTGCTGTCGGGTCCTGGAGTATTCTGTAGGGTTCCAGAGGGGCTCGTAGGGTTCCATCAAAATCTGTAGGGTTCCCTAGGGGCCCATAGAGTCCCGTAGATTTCCGTAGGGACCTGTAGGGTTGTGTAAGTGCCCGCAGGGGTTGGTAGGAGCTTATAGGGTTCCATAAGTTTCCAGAGGGTTGTGTAGGGTTCCGTAGGGGCCTGTGGTGTTCCCTAGGGGCCTGTAGAGTCTCGTACGGTTCCGTAGGGGCCTGTGGTGTTCCCTAGGGGCCTGTAGAGTCTCGTACAGTTCCGTAGGGTCCTGTAGGTTTCCATAAGCGCCCGCAGAGGTCTGAAGGGGCCCGTACTGTTCCGTAAGGATCCATAGGGTTCCGTAGAGCTTCGTAGGTTCCCTAGAGGCCTCTGGAGTACCGCAGGAGCCAGTAGTGTTCTGTAGGGGCCCGTAGGGTTCCTTCCATAGGAGCTGCTGCAGTGTTCCATAGGGTCCTCTAGGGTTGAGTAAGTGCCCGCAGGGAGTCTGTAGGAATCCGTGGGATTCTGTAAGGTTCTGGAGGGTTCTGCAGGGTTCCCTAGGGGCCCGTAGAGTTCCATAGTGGCTGGTAAAGTTCCCTAGGGCCCTGTACCGTTCTGTAACTGCCTGCAAGGGTCTTTAGGCTTCCGTAGGGGCTGGTAGGGTTCCATAAAGTTGCGTGGGTTCCTGCAGAGTTCTGCAAGTGCCCGCAAGGGCCTGTAGGGGCCCACAGTGTTTCTGTCAGGTTCCGTAGAGTTCCGTAGGCGCCATATTTTTCTGTAGTGGCTGGTAGTATTCTGTAGGGGTCTGTAGGGTTCCGTAGGTGCCTGCAGTGTTCTGTAGGAGCCCACAGGGTTTTCGTGAGGTTCCGTTGTGTTGCTAAGGGTCTTGTAGAGTGCTGTCGGGTCCTGGAGTATTCTGTAGGGTTCCAGAGGGGCTCGTAGGGTTCCATCGAAATCTGTAGGGTTCCCTAGGGGCCCATAGAGTCCCGTAGATTTCCGTAGGGACCTGTAGGGTTGTGTAAGTGCCCGCAGGGGTTGGTAGGAGCTTATAGGGTTCCATAAGTTTCCAGAGGGTTGTGTAGGGTTCCGTAGGGGCCTGTGGTGTTCCCTAGGGGCCTGTAGAGTCTCGTACGGTTCCGTAGGGGCCTGTGGTGTTCCCTAGGGGCCTGTAGAGTCTCGTACAGTTCCGTAGGGTCCTGTAGGTTTCCATAAGCTCCCGCAGAGGTCTGAAGGGGCCCGTACTGTTCCGTGAGGATCCATAGGGCTCCGTAGAGCTTCGTAGGTTCCCTAGAGGCCTCTGGAGTACCGCAGGAGCCAGTAGTGTTCTGTAGGGGCCCGTAGGGTTCCTTCCATAGGGGCTGGCAGTGTTCCGTAGGGGCCTGTAGGGTTGTGTAAGTGCCTGCAGAAGGCTGTAGGAGTCTGTGGGATTCTGTAAGGTTCCGGAGGGTTCTGCAGGGTTCCGTAGGGACCCGTAGAGTTCCGTAGTGGCTGGTAAAGTTCCGTAGGGCCCTGTGGGGTTCTGTATGGACCTGTAGGGTTCCGTAGGGGCCTGCAGGGTTCCGTAAGTGCCCGCAGGTGTCTGTAGGGTTCCGTAGGGGTCTGTAGGGTTCCGTAGGCACCTGCAGTGTTCTGTAGGAGCCCATAGTGTTTTAGTGAGGTTCCGTTGTGTTGCTAAGGGTCTTGTAGAGTGCTGTCGGGTCCTGGAGTATTCTGTAGGGTTCCAGAGGGGCTCGTAGGGTTCCATCGAAATCTATAGGGTTCCCTAGGGGCCCATAGAGTCCCGTAGATTTCCGTAGGGACCTGTAGGGTTGTGTAAGTGCCCGCAGGGGTTGGTAGGAGCTTATAGGGTTCCATAAGTTTCCAGAGGGTTGTGTAGGGTTCCGTAGGGGCCTGTGGTGTTCCCTAGGGGCCTGTAGAATCTCGTACGGTTCCGTAGGGGCCTGTGGTGTTCCCTAGGGGCCTGTAGAGTCTCGTACAGTTCCGTAGGGTCCTGTAGGTTTCCATAAGCGCCCGCAGAGGTCTGAAGGGGCCCGTACTGTTCCGTAAGGATCCATAGGGTTCCGTAGAGCTTCATAGGTTCCCTAGAGGCCTCTGGAGTACCGCAGGAGCCAGTAGTGTTCTGTAGGGGCCCGTAGGGTTCCTTCCATAGGAGCTGGCAGTGTTCCATAGGGTCCTCTAGGGTTGAGTAAGTGCCCGCAGGAGTCTGTAGGAATCCGTGGGATTCTGTAAGGTTCTGGAGGGTTCTGCAGGGTTCCCTAGGGGCCCGTAGAGTTCCATAGTGGCTGGTAAAGTTCCCTAGGGCCCTGTACCGTTCTGTAACTGCCTGCAAGGGTCTTTAGGCTTCCGTAGGGGCTGGTAGGGTTCCATAAAGTTGCGTGGGTTCCTGCAGAGTTCTGCAAGTGCCCGCAAGGGCCTGTAGGGGCCCACAGTGTTTCTGTCAGGTTCCGTAGAGTTCCGTAGGCGCCATATTTTTCTGTAGTGGCTGGTAGTATTCTGTAGGGGTCTGTAGGGTTCCGTAGGTGCCTGCAGTGTTCTCTGGGAGCCCACAGGGTTTTCGTGAGGTTCCGTTGTGTTGCTAAGGGTCTTGTAGAGTGCTGTCGGGTCCTGGAGTATTCTGTAGGGTTCCAGAGGGGCTCGTAGGGTTCCATCGAAATCTATAGGGTTCCCTAGGGGCCCATAGAGTCCCGTAGATTTCCGTAGGGACCTGTAGGGTTGTGTAAGTGCCCGCAGGGGTTGGTAGGAGCTTATAGGGTTCCATAAGTTTCCAGAGGGTTGTGTAGGGTTCCGTAGGGGCCTGTGGTGTTCCCTAGGGGCCTGTAGAATCTCGTACAGTTCCGTAGGGGCCTGTGGTGTTCCCTAGGGGCCTGTAGAGGCTCCGTACAGTTCCGTAGGGTCCTGCTAGGGTTGAGTAAGTGCCCGCAGGAGTCTGTAGGAGTCTGTGGGATTCTGTAAGGTTCCGGAGCGTTCTGCAGGGTTCCGTAGGGGCCCGTAGAGTTCCGTAGTGGCTGGTAAAGTTCCGTAGGGCCCTGTACCGTTCCGTAACTGCCTGCAAGGGTCTTTAGGCTTCCGTAGGGTCTGGTAGGGTTCCATAAAGTTCCGTGGGTTCCTGCAGAGGTCTGCAAGTGCCCGCAAGGGCCTGTAGGGGCCCACAGTGTTTCTGTCAGGTTCCGTAGAGTTCCGTAGGGGCCATAGGTTTCTGTAGTGGCTGGTAGTATTCCGTAGGGGTCTGTAGGGTTCCGTAGGCACCTGCAGTGTTCTGTAGGAGCCCATAGGGTTTTAGTGAGGTTCCGTTGTGTTGCTAAGGGTCTTGTAGAGTGCTGTCGGGTCCTGGAGTATTCTGTAGGGTTCCAGAGGGGCTCGTAGGGTTCCATCAAAATCTGTAGGGTTCCCTAGGGGCCCGTAGAGTCCGTAGATTTCCGTAGGGGCCTGTAGGGTTGTGTAAGTGCCCGCAGGGGTTGGTAGGAGCTTGTAGGGTTCCATAAGTTTCCAGAGGGTTGTGTAGGGTTCCGTAGGGGCCTGTGGTGTTCCCTAGGGGCCTGTAGAGTCTCGTACGGTTCCGTAGGGGCCTGTGGTGTTCCTAGGGGCCTGTAGAGTCTCGTACAGTTCCGTAGGGTCCTGTAGGTTTCCATAAGCGCCCGCAGAGGTCTGAAGGGGCCCGTACTGTTCCGTAAGGATCCACAGGGCTCCGTAGAGCTTCGTAGGTTCCCTAGAGGCCTGTAGAGTACCGCAGGAGCCAGTAGTGTTCTGTAGGGGCCCGTAGGGTTCCTTCCGTAGGGGCTGGCAGTGTTCCGTAGGGGCCTCTAGGGTTGAGTAAGTGCCCGCAGACGTCTGTAGGAATCCGTGGGATTCTGTAAGGTTCTGGAGGGTTCTGCAGGGTTCCGTAGGGGCCCGTAGAGTTCCGTAGTGGCTGGTAAAGTTCCGTAGGGCCCTGTGGGGTTCTGTATGGACCTGTAGGGTTCCGTAGGGGCCTGCAGGGTTCTGTAAGTGCCCGCAGGTGTCTGTAGGGTTCCGTAGGGGTCTGTAGGGTTCCGTAGGCACCTGCAGTGTTCTGTAGGAGCCCATAGGGTTTTAGTGAGGTTCCGTTGTGTTGCTAAGGGTCTTGTAGAGTGCTGTCGGGTCCTGGAGTATTCTGTAAAGTTCCAGAGGGGCTTGTAGGGTTCCGTCAAAATCTGTAGGGTTCCCTAGGGGCGCGTAGAGTCCCGTAGATTTCCGTAGGGGCCTCTAGGGTTGAGTAAGTGCCCGCAGGAGTCTGTAGGAGTCTGTGGGATTCTGTAAGGTTCCGGAGCGTTCTGCAGGGTTCCGTAGGGGCCCGTAGAGTTCCGTAGTGGCTGGTAAAGTTCCGTAGGGCCCTGTACC